>NW_010183236.1:10264-65596 GCF_000695765.1 Mesitornis unicolor
CTCTTTCCCAAGTACATTTTCAATCACTTCTAAAACTTTTTCTGTAAACATTGGATGTATAAGATTGATTTTAATTTAAACTCTCACAGTGTAAAAATGTACTTTAATTTCTTTAGTGTAGATATCTCAGAAAATTTTGATATCATAGCACTTTAAAGTGGCCAGTTCTTTCTTCAGGGGAAAACAAAACAAAACAAAACAAAACAAAATGAAACAAAACAAGACAACTAATTCCACACTTTGATTCAGAAACATACTAGCTGGCAGGAGCAGGCTGTGTTAAATTAGTAGAAATTAATGACTAAGTCATAATATTTTCAAACAGTATACTTTGATGAAAATATTGACTTGACTTAGCTACATTCTATATCTACAAATAATGTGAATAATCTCTCAAGCCCAAATGTTCATTGAAGCAGTGAACCTTTAGCAAATATAACCATAAAGCAAAATTTAAATGAACAGTCAATGTTCACACTGCAAACAGTCCTCCTGAGATTATATCAATTCAAATCCTGTAACCAATGAGTACTCTACTAAAATAAATCCATCTTGTTTTCGAAACTAAATAAAATTAACTAACAGACCCCATACATCATTACTTTTTCTCGTTAGTCATACTGATGAGCCCAGATGTGTACAATACCTGCTGTTATACCTTGACATGAATATAAATATACTTTCAGAAATAATCTGACCCAATGATGTTGTCCAGCTGTCTACAAAAAACTCTGGAAATAAACTAGTCCTTTATAAGATGCAATGGTAAACTTCAAGAATAATAAAGTACCCCAAATAAAGTAAGTCATCAAATGGAATTGAGTAAGTTCTCCCAGGATATTGAATAGAAATACATAGTAAAATATGTTTTATATTTTAGGTTTTAGTCTCAATTGTTGATTTGTATTTGTGTTCACATATAACTCAGTGAAAACAACACAGGTCAATTTCTGATTGCACAGCTAGCAGCATAGGACTCTGGTTTTGAGTAATTTCTAGACTTGACACTTAAATTGGAGCAAGATGCATGGCTCTAAGATCTGTAATTTTTAATGCTGAAAACATGCAAAAGATCAATATGCCGCTTTTCATAAGGTGATCAACATGTCAGTTTCATATAGAAGACACATGATGCTAAAAGCACCAATGGAACATGCTTTCAAGCTATTGATAGAAGTCAGCATTTAACATAAGCAAATGCACAGAAAGTATTTCTAGGAAAAAATAATCAAAATAATATTATTGCAGAACTAACCAAGACAGCAGCAACTGAACCACACCACCTCAACTTTTCATTATAAAATACATGATTAGGAAGTGCAATTTATTTTCCTTTCCTTCCCCCACCCAAATAATTACTCTATAGATTAGAATTGACTCTCAGTAAAATATCTCTTAAACAAAGTAAACAATCAAGGACACAAACTCTGTTTTCAGCTTAACCCAAACTATTTCCAAAGTCTCACTGGGATTCTCAAAAGTTTAAATGGGATTTAAATCACTTCAGCTTTTAAGCACTTGCATTCTAATAAGGAAACTAATCCAAATCACACAAGAGACACCTTTTACTGCAGTGAACTCCACAGAAAACCCTTGGCAATTAAGTATGATTTGACAAGGCTATAAAATAATTATATTCAAATAAAGTGAAAACTATGAAATTTTTTTCAGTGGAACTTTAAGCCACATATTATCAACATCAGATTTGTGGCTCTATTTGATACAAAACTCTTAACATGTTTCCTAAGTTAATAAAGGAAAAGATCAAGAAAACAAAATGATTACTAGTCTATTGAAAGTATCACAAATCCCATTGTATGGCCAGTTCAAACTTGTCTTTGCTTTAGAGTTCTGACCACTGACTACATTTCATAGAATCATAGAACATATCGGGTTGGAAGGGACCTTTAAAGCTCATCTAGTCCAACCGCCCTGCAGTAAGCAGGGACACTGTTACAAGATCAGCTTGCTCAGAGACCCATCAAGCCTGACCTTGAATGTCTCCAGTGATGGGGCCTCTGCTACCTCTCTGGGCAACCTCTTCCAGTAATCTACCACCCTCATATTGAAGAGCCTTTTCCTAACATCCAGCTTAAATCTAACCTTTCTAGTTTAAAACTATTACCCCTCATCCTGTTGCTACATACCCTAGTGAACAGCTCTTCCACAGATTTCTTATAGGTACCTTTCAGGTATTGGAAGGTCTCTATAAGGTCCCCCAGGAGCCTTCTTTTCTCCAGGCTGAACAACCCCAACTCTCTCAGCCTATCTCCACAGAAGAGGTGCTCCAGCCCTTTGATCATCTCTGTGGGCCCTCCTCTGGACCCACGCCAGCACTTCAATGTCCTTTTTGTGTTAGGAACTTCAAAGCCAGACACAGTACTCCAGGTGAGGTCTCACCAGAGCAGAGCAGAGCTGAGGGGCAGAATCACCTCGCTCAATCTGTTGGCCGCACTTCTTTTGATGCAGCCCAGGATGCGGTTGGCCTTCTGGGCTGCAGATGCACATTGGTGGCTCATGTCCAGCTTCTCGTCTACTAGTACTCCCAAGTCCTTTTCCTCAGTGCTGCTTTCCAGCACATAATCTCCCTACCTGTATTTGTAACAAGGATTGTTCCTACCCAGGTGCAGGACCCTGCACTTGGCCTTGCTGAGCCTCATGAGGTTCACCTGGGCCCACTTCTCCAGCTTGTCCAGGTCCCTCTGGATAGCATTCCTTCCCTCTGGTGTATTAACCTCACCACCCAGTTTGGTATCATCAGTGAACTTGCTAAGGTTGCACTCTTATACTGCCACTCCCAATATCTTTTATGAAGATATTAAACAGCACTGGTCCCAGTACGGACCCTTGAGGGACACCACCTGTCAACATCTGTCATTTGTAGCACTGTGCTTATATTCCCAGTTGGCTTCCATTTTTACTAGCACAATTTTACTTCCAGGCAAAATAGGCCTACAGTTTTACAACATAATATGAAACTACTAAACTCAATGTTTGCAGCACAGTTCAAAATCATGGTGTCAGATACTGAAATAGGTTGGGGAGTGGGCTGGAAGTAAGTTTTTCCCTGATGTCTCTGCTTCTCTCTTGCAGTGGGAACTAGTTTGCTATTTTACTCCCAAAAGAGAAAATTGCGACTGACTCATGCAAATCAAATGCTGATGCAACAAATCCATCAAAAATCCTACATCAATATTGAAACACAAAGTTTGTTTTACAAATGTTCTTTAAAATAAGATTATAGAAAAAACACTGAAAACTTACAAGTACTCTGCCAGTTAATGTCTGGGCAGATATCATGACTCCTGCCCAATCCTTCACAGAGGTCATCCATCCCACTTCTGCTGCCACATTCTCCTCTTTTTCATCTGTTGGTTTGCAGGCCCCATCTGCCTGTGTATCTCCACCACCATTGATCTTCTGGGCCTCCTGCAAAATAAGTATTAGGGTTAGTTAGCATTTAGCAATTTGACAGTGAAAGTCAGCACACAGCTGTGGCTAAGAAATGCTATGAAAAAAGCAAATCAGTCTTCCTGGACTCCTGCCAGATGAAATTAAGCACTTACTTGGCCATGTATCTTGAAAAATAATAGAAATGTTCTATGAGGTACCAGACTATCAACTAGATAATAATACTCTCCCTGACATGAAGTCCTCAGAACATATATTTGGCATCATCAAATATGCTGTATGTTCCTTCTCTATAAGCAGCATAATTTCCAAGAGCTACGTATGCAATTATAAAGCTACAAATGAATGAGTTTGTTAGACATACACTGAAGGACCTTTTGATGTATTAGTTCAAAACAATGTGTACTAGGTGTGAACATAATTTATGTACAATTTTAATTTGCTATCACTAGAATTAATTATGTGAGTGAACCTTTACTGAGAGGTATGATGTAACAAAACAATAATTATCAAGTGCGAGGGGAACCAAATATACCATAGAGAATCTGCAGGGAGCTGCCATGCTACCAGTGAACCAGTGTTTCAATGAAAGTGTGCAATATATCACAGGAATCCTTCTGTCAGTAAGTGGTTCTTGCAGAATGGAGAGCTAGAATTTAAAGAGGAGTCTCAGCTGCACTAAGCTGAATGATGAGTCACATGCATTGGAATTCATATCAGTCTCTCACAGATGCTGCAGCAAGGATGTTGTGCTCTGTGACTGCCTGCTATGTGCTACAGTCACGGATGCTGCACAGAGATCAAGGGAAATTTCAATAGGAAATCCAGCCTGGATTGTACAGTGTTTAAAACATATAATATGCAAAGTATCAGACTGTGCCACGAGCATGCCTTTGGTGACAGCGTAATACTAATGACTTCCGGAATACTTGACAAGTTATGCTAAACAGGCATAGGGGAAGCAGCAAAATTCACTGCTGAGGCAAGTACTGAGCACTCAAACTGCACCCATAGATCTACATTAGTGCTTCAGGCACTCTGCACAGACCAACAGCTTGAAAGATCTTGTTTATAGATTACTTGCCTATAGGCCACTAAGCAGGAAATCAATTGCCATTAATCCCCTTTGGGGTATCTGTTATACAAGCAAAGATGTTTGATGCTGGTTTAGTGATTACTACTACAGAAGAAATACTACACCATCAAGGTCAACACACATAGCTGCAAGATGGCCTTGAGGACACAGCTGGACATAAAGGTAAGGGCATTTCCTGAGAGCAGTACTGAACTGCAGTTGCGTGAAATCTGTCAGTAAAGGTCAGTAGAGCAACACTAAAAATGTAATATGGAGACCATCAGTTGTTTTGAGATAATCTCTGTATTGCAACTTAATTAGCTAATCAGATTCTTCCGCTAGTCTCCCTCCCAACATGCAGGCTCTATCTTCTAACTAACAACTACAGCACAGTGCATGATGTGGCTATATTGATAATAACAAATTATTAATAGTTACAACAGAAATTTAGTACTTCCTAAGCAAATAACTAGACAGAAGATAAAAGCTACTTTGAATTTGCATAACTGGACCGCATTCCCTGACAAATTTGGATACAGTGAATCAGATGTTTTTCACTCAGCATTGAGAGACGTATACTGCATTGCACACGCACAGAGCACAACCTACAGAAATGAGCTCATTGCTCAGGGCTGTGACGTACAGTGCAGCACAAGGCATTTCCTGGAGGCTAACATTTGGCTAGGGACAATTTGCAACCCATATCATCACCAAACCATATAGATCAGTCCCAAAGAAATGCCTTGACCACCACCAGTGTTTCAATTATAAACGAGGAAAGAGAAATCTAGCTCCATATTTTTATTTTTTTTTTTATGTAGATGGTGTGGCTGCATATACCAGACATTGAAGTAAAACAAAATACTGAGGTTTAGGCAACCTAAACACATCTCCAAGGCCCTGGGGGCACTCACAGGCCTCACTGGCCCTGGCTGCTCTCCCCCAGTGTCTCCTTTCACACTGTCCATGATCCAGGATGCCATTTCAGCCCAGTTCAGGGCCATCATCTCCCCACAGCCCTGTTCTACCCAGTTATGGGCCCCACTGAGCCAGGACCCACCAGCACAGCCAACCCATGGCTGTATCTGACTCTAGTTTACCTCACACCTGATCATTACCCACAAGTTGACATCCCAAGTTGGTTCCTGGTGTCTGGGGCTGGTGCTGCATCCAGCTTGCCTGACTCCATGGCTAGGATGGTGGGACAAGGCCCTGACTGCCAGGCCTGACCCTACTTGCATAGGCATTCATCGGTGCTCAGGGAGCCCAAAGCCCCACAATGCCCCAACAGCTACTGACTTAAAAATTACATCTGCCATTTATTCTTCTCTTCCCATCAGTTTGTTTGTCTTTTGTAACTGTTAGAGCTTGTCTTTCAGATTGTAAACTGCATATGCTAGATTCTACCACATGGTTCTCCTCTGCATAGCACAGTGGGCTTTTAAACTCTGTACAAGTTTATACTGAATAAAAGTATTAATGTGATTTTCATAGTAAATATCTCTTCCTCTCAGATAAGAAACTGTGACAGTGATTAAGTGCCTAATTCAGTCACCAGAGAAGTCATCAGCAGAGAAAGTATCAAAGCACAGACTTTCTTGATTTTTCCACCCAGACCCCTATTTATAATCTCAGGGATATACACCTTACTAAAAGCATTCATAATTATGGATTTTGGTATAGAAAGTCCAGAGCTACAGACCATTAAACAAGAAGAGCTGAAGGGAAAGTCCATTTTATGGTCATGAACTTGAAAATATTAAGGTTGGAAAATTCCTTTAATGAATACATACGCCTTCCTTACCCCCAGCATTTTTGTCAATCTATGAAACTGACTATTAAAGATGTGATTATTCATAAGATTACACAAATAAAATAGCGGACAATTTACGTCATTGAAGGAGAAACATAGCTTTTATATTTTCAAGAGGTTCTAATACCCCACAGTTCTTTTTGCTGTATTGACTTTTGATTGCCAATAGAATAGAGCAGCAAGACGTGACAGACCTATTCAGCATTTGCTTCTCTGAAAGTATTAAAGCCTGTTATACATTTGAATGGCTGTATTTCTGCATTTATACCCCTTATTTCACCACTATTAAAATCTCCCACCCATATTATTTCTTAATTAAACTATAAGTAATACAATAATCTCCTGCCAAGTACCATTTGGAGCAGAGTCTCAAGATCAGCTACATACCAAGCCTAACTCTTGCCATTATTGTAGCTATAATTAATATGCAGGTTAGTTGCTGTTATGGAATATTTGTATTCAGTTGCGATATTTTATATTTTCCATCTACATGGCTAGCTTCTTAGCTTACTTAATTGACAGTTAAGTATTAAGTAAAGTTTATTCCCAAGTCATTATGCAATTGTGCAGAGATAATTAAGGGGAGATTTAAAGGTTGTATTCGTATACACTGTGTACAAATCAGTCCTGTTATTAACTGTATTGTCTTGTTCCATTGCTATTTCTTCACCTCAAAGCACTGAGTAAGCAACACTACAACCTGAAAAAGGTGCTTAAAAATAACCTGACAGCAACAGTAACTGTTTAATTATTTACAGAATCAGTAGCTACAAGTAAGATAATACTATCTTTATCCACCCTGTTTACCTGTTGTTTCACAAAGTGTTTGTTATTTTAATTACTTGATGACAGGAACATTCAGGTAGATTAAGTGAAAAGCAGCATATTTTGTGAAATATGTATTTCCTGAACTCAAAAACAAAATGGAAGAGAAAGCACAATAAGAAGGGGTGTACAGGAATCAGGACTCACTATTCTATTGACACAGACCTGGACAAGAAATTTCAATGTTTTGTCTTATATTTTCAACAATAAATTATCAACTGTAATCAGAATGCAGGGCATTGAATCATGCCCACATCACATAAAAGGAAGCAGATGTTTAAAGACAGTAACACCAATGGAGCAAGCCCAATACATTGGAATCCCATCCTAAAGAACATGAGACAAGAAAGTGCCTGCCAGAACAGCAGTTGCACCTGCTTTGTAGTATGCAGTAATAATACAGTAATAAAATATAGTTTGGGGAAGTTAGGGAAGGGCTGCTTTAGATAATGGTGCCAGCAATTTGCAATTTTATCTCTATTAACTGCCTCTCAGTTAACACCACTGCATTCCTAGAGCCCGCATTTCATACTGTCCACTTTTATACATTAGAAATCTATGTTTAATTTCCTTTCCTTTTTCATTCATATCCCAAAAATTTTCCCAAAGCCACCAACAGATATTGCGTGAAGGAGAATAATATTGCATAGAAGACTATTTTTCCCTCCTGTTAGGCAGACCTCTAAAACAGAGTTTAAAATAACTAGGAACAGGGGTCTTAAATTTAGGTAAAAACATAATATGATGCTGCATTCTTAGCAGCTGGGCCATGTAATGTGTATATCAAGACATCAGGTACCTACTGAATACATTGCCACAGCAGATGTTGTCCATCAGATATAGTTACCATTTGTAGTCTTCATCTTAATAGTTACTAAGTACTAGTTCACCCAGTGCTAAAAACGAGCAAAATTTTAAAAACTGAAGCAGTTCACCTGTTCTACTGCAGTCTAGCAAACACAGGATTTCACTGGAATATTAATAAACAAAACAGATGGAAACGTGAGAAATAAATAGCCGTATGGAGACATAGAAATCTCTTTGACAAGAGTCAGCCTTGTAGGAAAGAGAAAGCAAAGGTTAAACTAACTACATGTGAGCTGAGAGGTACTCCCTATTAACTGGCCTATTTATCTGAGTATCAGGTTCTTAGTCAGCATTATGTTGCATAGATGGCAGTTATCATATTGTAGCTATGGTTTGGCTAGTTTCAAAGGATTAATGATTGATAAGCAGAAAAACATTATTCTTTTCACTGAATAATAGGAAACTGAAAGATCTGTGGAAAACATGGCTACTGAGACAGCCAAGCATTTTTCTCTCATAAAATATTCACAAGCCATGTAACTTGGTGAGGGCAAATTTGGCAGGTTAAGAAAAATTAAGTCCAAGATAGATAACTGAAACTTTTCTTACTAGTTGAAGACTGAGATGGTAACCTCCTGTGAGACAACTATTCTTTTTGTTTTCTGTAGTCCTGCAGAAATTCTGTGAAGCTCCTTGTCAGTTCTTACTTACAATCAGAACCTTACTTTTTGTGCTGACAAAAAAAAATTAAAAAAAATTAAAAAATCATTCTCTGTAAAGAGTCTTGGTTGCAAGATCAATTACATTTGTTTCTTTTTCCAATGATCAGCTTCTCTGTTGTATCTGTGCATGCCTTCAGTAATTCTGACATTCTATTTCTGTGCCCTTCCTATTTCCAGTATGGGTTAACTTGTATAAAATCCCCTTTTCATATAATAGTTTTGACTAACAAAAACTGCTGCAGTAGCTAAAACCTTGACCTGAGAGGCAAGGGAAGCTAAATTAGTAAAATACAGTGTTCCAGCCATGATCTCACAAAGACCATAACAGTCTGTTAAATGAAGGTTCCTGGATATGGTTCTCACTTAAGAACCACAGACACACACCCCCACATTAACTCAAATCTGAAGCAAATACAAAAAGACTTAGTTGAAAGTTTAAAAATATTTACATATTAATGTAGGTGTTATGATGTAACACCTCCATTGATGTAAAACTGTATTTCCGAATAACTGGAAAGCTGGGTGAGTGATTTCTATACCAGCCTGAGAAGCAGGAGACATGCTGAATTCCCTGTTCTGCCACTGAATTTTTAAAGTCCTCAGCCACATTATCTAGTTTCTTCACGTCTTCACCCCATAGATACATAACAAGAATAATATTAGCTTCTGTCGCATGGGGATCTAAAAATGCTAAATATATTTATCTTGAGAAGTGTTTGGGTATTACACAAATGGCAGACAACACAGGCATAGTGCAGGGAAATATGTCTGTGCAGTCAGACATACTAAAAACATACTGGTAAAGACCATTAGACTAGTTACAAGAAAATTAACCATATAAAACAGAAGTGTAAAAAGGAAGCAATGAAGAACTCCAGGCATTTTGTTGAAATGAAAAAGCATAGTTTTAATAATGATACCAAGGAAGTAAAAACAGATTATAAAACCAGTGCCCACTGAAGTGTTGCAAGAGTAAATAGGGGAGGAATATAAAAGGATTGCCCAATATGACCAATCAGCAACTTTTTTTTTTTAAAAATCACACTTAGGAAAGAGATTGACAGGAGACCATAATTCCTGCAACTAAAAATTTCTGATAAAAATCATCATTACAAACTTACATGTATGCAAATGCACAAACAGCGTGTTTTTTAAAAATGTATGATTCTTGATTCAAATTAGCACTGGTTTATGGCAACATTACGTACGGTTTGACTATAAGGTCAGAAGTTTGCATGTATAATTCCATTTATATTTATTCATAAAAATAACCCTAAAGTTTATCTTTGATATTTCTGACTGTGTATCAGTTCACATTTCTGGAAATAAATAACTAGTGAACTTGTCATAAAACTACATAAGTTACCTTACTGTCTGCAATACATAAATAAATAAAACCAGGACAAGTCAGTGATGCACAGGTTAAGAGTATTTACTGAAAATATTTAACAAATTTTCAAACTACCATCTAGCCCATATCCATAAATTTATTTTCCTTTTCTATCATCAATAAAGCACTTCTTATTAATTTCCTTTACGAAGACCAAACTATTATCACATTAAAATATTCCCTAAAGATCCTGTGCAATTATAAAGTAGTAGACGAAAGGGCAAAACAAGCATTTCACTTTATTAATGGGGACCAATTTTAAATCAAAGGAGACATATCATTATTCTTTGGTCCCTACATATGATAGCATTTCACTTTATTAATGGGGACTAATTTTAAATCAAAGGAGACATATCACTATTCTTTGGTCCCTACATATGATAGAAACAGGTACATTAGGCAGATTAGACAATTGCTATGTAGGACAGAATATTAGTCTTTAATTGTCTTTTCTGTGGATCAAGCATTATACTGAGATCATTCTTCCAAAACGTATTTTAAAAAGAACTTTAGACTAGCCATGCCAGATCACTAACCTTAAATATGACGGAAGCTAAACTTGTAAAAATGTATGAAGCAATATCAGATAGGACTGAGTTATTGAAACTATGGAAAAGCAAGAGATCCTTAATGGAAAAGCATAGAAAAGTATAGAAAGGTGCATGCATTTTCTGTTATCCTCTCATTTTGTTTTCTCCCACCTAATAGAAGGCAAATCAAAGAAAGCATATAATTGAAAATAAAATTGATATAGTCATTATCATGAAATGAACACTGTCAATTACCTAGATCCTATTGACTGATTAATCCAGGAGAAATTCCTTTCTGTGACAGATCATAAAACATTTTAAATATAAATAATTCAATGAAAAGTTATTCCAAGCAATGAAAAACACAGCTCGTTTACTGGCTTCATACTTAACTCAGTTTTGTGACTCTATATGATTCCTTGTGATCCAAAAGTCTCAAAGTACTTCATGAACATGAGAAAAAGGTCTTAAAAATGAGAAAAAAAGTAATAAACAGTAGGGAAATTACCTAACTTGTTTATTTTGATTACAGGAAGTACTTTAGCTGATTGCTTGTAATTTTGTTGTTGTCGTTAACATTAAGTAAATACCCAATTCCAATCCAAGTTCTTCAGTCATCACCTCTTGGCACCTCTTTTACTACTGTGAAAGGATGAAAAACACATTGAAAAATAACTCATTTGATTTTGCTCAACTTTAAGACAAGATTTACCAGTATATCTTTATAATGTATATGATCTAAATTATAAGAGAAGCTCTTACAAAATAATTATGTGGTAGAAGCTGAAGTAAGAAAACTGCTGGAAAAAATACCCTTTTCTCTGTCAGGAATATTCAGCATTACAATAGGTCATTAAAAGGTTCCAGTAGTAGAATGTTTATTTCACTAAGTGATATATACAATTACAATGTACAAAGTAAGTATCAAACTGCTTTGACAGTGAAATTGAACTTCCTAGTATCTTTTCAGCTGCATGCTTTTCTCCATCCTGCTCAATTACAGACATCTAGGCTTTTTCTCTATTAGCAAACAGTATGCTTTCTTTCATTATATTAACTTCATAATACTTTCTTGCTTGTGGTGTCAGAGGTATCAGAAAAAAGAGATGTAGGCTGGATTGTAGAAGAAAATACTTCCCCTCTTCTGTGTAATTACAGATGAGGAAACTAGTGCAGCCAGCACCAGTGACTCAAACTGGTGATCTAAATCACCTCTGATGCCCAAAAAACACAAAGACTCTGTGGATTAGGAAAGGCATTACACAGCTTAAAGGGCAGAATCTCTAAGCCCTAGGTATCATAGCTACTCCAAAACTGAGATCCTAGTCCCTGTGGAAAGGAATTAACTACTTGTTTCCTCGAACTGCAGAACTCCTTAGAAAACTCGGTGATAGGAATTTTAGGTTTTCATTGGATGCAAATCAAACATTTTCCCAAGAGAGATG
This sequence comes from Mesitornis unicolor, assembly GCF_000695765.1. NCBI lineage: Eukaryota > Metazoa > Chordata > Aves > Mesitornithiformes > Mesitornithidae > Mesitornis > Mesitornis unicolor. Next base: position 22,283 of record NW_010183236.1, read on the forward strand.
GACTTAAATACTTGTGGTTTCTATTTCATGTGAAGTAGCAAATTATTTCTATTGTATGGGCGTATAGGCAACTTTCCTCAATGTTGAGCCTGTCAAACAGAATTTATTTGCATTTACATTTTTACAGAGATATAGATGATTTTTCAGAAGGCTTTGGAAGTAACAGAATAAAACATGGAGGGAAGCAGTGGGACAAAAATAACTGAGAGACTCACAAATATAACTACTTGGTTATATCATAAAACACATGGACCAATTATGATTTGAAGGATGCCAGAGAATCATTCTATTACCTGCCAAATTGGACAAACCCAACATCTCCAAGGCCTTTTTCAATTCAAGGGTAGTATGTAATATTTATGCTTATTGTATTAAAATTATAAAGGAAATCATAATGAATCAAAGGCAGCTCTCTGTAGGATATAAAGCCATATCAAAGCCTTTACTGATGTCAGAAATTGCCAGTGTGCAGCATGTAAGTATTTGAAGAGCAGCAGGTCAGCCAATAAGTAATTAAAAATATTTAATAGCACACAACACTTCTCACCTTTAAGATTATAGAGTGCAATGCAGCTTTCAGACTGGAAGAACTTTATGGAAGTGAGAGAGAGTTACAGAGCACACAAATGTGCAGGAATCTGGAGGAAAGATAGCTTTAATTTTCAAAAATATTGAAAATGCAGATTTAGTTGTAAAGTAACAATTTTAATGATTCCTTTGAAATAATTATATTAAACATTTCCCCTAAAGGATCCATTATATCTCATTTTAATAGATGTACAAGGGCTATTACTTAATCAAGTAGCTATGACTTTATACACTAACCACTGCTATAGAAACAATTTTGTTTAATCTGAATCTCATAACTCCTTCACATAAATGATTATGTAGATAAAAGCTTTTAAACCTAAAAGAATAAAAATTCCTTGAAGATAAACTTATTTTAAGTCTGATACATTATTTTGGTTCACTTCCTAGACACTAAATACCAGCACCCAAATTATCCTGTCAGTACTTGTAGACTATAAATACAGCAGCTGGTACATGCATGATGGAAAGAAACACACACAGTTCCTGCAAATTCAGAGATACAGACTGAAATCTAAGGCAGATAGGAAAGCTAAATTTTTGTTCAACTTGCATAATAGAGCTTCATTAATTTTTATTTATGCCATATAGAATGAGAATAACCCCAGAAAATTCTCTTCAACTTTTTTAGCCTCGTTATTTCAAATAATAGGAATAACTTCAACAGAGATCATCTCCTCCTCTTGTGGGTGTATCAGTGATGCACTGCTAGGAATTGATGCATGACTGTGACATTGAACATGGCATTTGTAAGCAATCAGAAGTTGGACTACTGGAAAATAAAGATACATGGTATCCATTCTTGGCTCTCATAACACAAAGATTTATATTTAAGTCTCCTTAAATATACTTAATATATACATATATATCCTCAGGACTGAATCTGCCTGGACCAAAACTTCTAGATGAAGCTTCTGCAGGTTATTTTCTAAACGAGAACAGCAACTCTTTGAAGTTGCTCAAGAGGCCTGAATTGTTAGAAGCAGACCTGGCACAGTTGCATTAGGAGCATAGGGCAGGTGAGGTGCTTAAAGGCAGACATTGTTCTGTCTCATGAGTCTGCAGGTTTTTCTGGCTTCAAGATTAATCAAATGAGCAAATATTGCATATGCCACAAAAATATGCTGCCTTTCAACACTCACTCTGTCTAGAAATATGCATGAAACTGTAAGCAGTTATTGTTCATTGATCAAGAATGATAACGAACAGAGGCAAGAGAACAGATCTAGTAAAATTCGTAGCATTTTTCTAAGATTAAATAATAAGAAGAATGAAATTAACAGATAACAACTATTAAATCATCACAGAGTACCGAGTTTTAATTTGATCAGCTCTCAGAGAAGCAGAAGTTGACAGCGATCAGTAACAAAGTTAATGCTACTATGGAAATTTCAGTCCTGAAAAGAAGTGGAAATCAACCATGCCCTTTGTTTTTATCTTGCAATTTTATGATAATCTGGTAACTTTATTACAGGGCCTAGAACTCCAGATTTTTCTTTTAAATTTTATATAAATTATTCTAGTAAAAGAGTGTGCAGCAGCATAAAGATCAAACAGCTCATCAAAGCAGGCTGTCATACTTTATGCTCTTCACAAGCTCTGTTTTACAGAACTTACTCATCAGATTGAAGCTTTAAAGTATCCCTCCTTTTACAGTGCTGCATAATTGCCCAACACAGCTTCCCAAGATACAGGTGCCTCCCATAATTTATCTGTGAATGAAATTAATTGACAATCCCATCCAAGTATCACATGAAGTTAAAAAAAATACCTTTACTACTTCTTAAAAATGAGGCTTAATTAAGTTGAGGTTAAAAAAAAACAACAAAAAAAACAAACAAACAAGCCAAACTAAGCAAGTTTCATACAGAAGTAATTCACATCTTCTAAATATCTGACTCTAGTTTATTCAGTAACAAGACACTGAAGTAATACATATAACTAGATAATGCATTTGAGAAACAAATATACCTCTCTTTCAGACTCAGTTCATGGAAATCAAAGAAAGGCATGAACTGTAAGATCAGTTTTATTTTCTAGTTTAAGAGTATGACTTTTATCCTTTCAAACTAGTTTAGCAAGTGAAATGGGTTCTACAGTCATATGTAACACGATTCCCATTTTGCCTGCAAATACACACCTCTAAGAAGAGTATTCAAGGATATTGTTCTTCCTGGTCACTCTCTAAATCCTTACTGTCACCATGGGATGCACTGTGCGTAATTGAAGTGCTTTGTTTTATTAATGCTCGTAAAGAGCTCGATATACTAAAAGTGATGCCTAATACTTAGTTTTACTTTCCATTACTGACAATGCCTACACTGGCAACCATTACTGCCTTGTTTTACCAGATAAAGACATCCAGTTGTCCCTCACTCTAGGTTGCAAAAGATTTTCAGTAAATAAAATTCACTTCCTGTGAAGAAGGAAGCTTCTTCCTTAAGACTCAGCCATATATCAGATTTTTGTACCATGCTGTTTTAATAAATCTTGACTTCAAATCTATTTTAAAGGGCACTCTGTGGAAACAAAATCTCCTTGTTATTGATTGGATCAATAGAAGGAGCTGTAAAAATTCAAATGAAAAAATATGTTACCTTAATTCAGTTTTCATTTTTTTCAGGATTTAAAAATGATAAAACTTTTTTATTTTCTCTAAAAAGTCGCCACTTCTGCTATATGAATTTAACTTGGAATTACTCATTTCCACAGAAATCTTTTCCTGATTTCTGTCCATGCAGACAATCAAAAGTAAAAGAAACCTATAAACTAAGCAGACTTTCAAAACTCTACAACCATTTCTATAAAGCAGAGCATTTTACACAGAGTTCCAAGCAAATATCCAAAACAAAGGCCTGTGTAAACAAAACCAAAACCAAACCAAACCAAAACAAAACAAAACAAAACACAGCAAATCAGTAATTGAGCTATTTTCCTTTCTATCAGCTTTTTTTCTAAAGTGATTACCTTTGTGCATCGCATGCATCAACAAACCTACAAATCTTTAATGCTTCTACAGGTCAGAAAGTGATCTTTGTGAGCTGCTGTTCAAGTACATAACACCTCAGTAATTCTCCTGCTCTATGATCTCCAGCAACATCTTTGCAAGTATGGTACTAAATGCAGTTTCTCTCTTGTCTCTCAACAAATTTATGAAAACAGATACAATTCAAATAGAAAGGGGAAGAGAATGACAGGGCCCTCACACTTCCACCATTCAGAACTCTGCTCTCACGAGAAAGGTCTTTGGCATGTCTCCCATTATGATCAGCTAGAGCAGCTGTTAGCACATGAAAGCAAACCCTGCTGAAGTCTGCAGTGTCTTTTTTAAACATAAAAATAGTCAGAAAAGGGGAAAAAATGAGTGTGAACTTTGCTACTAGCCATCTCTCTGGATACTACCATGTCTGTAGGGATTATAACCTAGAAAATGAGATTGTTAAATGCTGTGAAGCACCACGTGAAAGTAAGTTCACAATGATACCACTTTATCCAGAACTATGGAAGTACAGAGATAAGGAATCATAGAATCATATGATTCTCTGACTGGATTTGGGTTGAATATGTGCCACTAGTGCACCCTGGCAGCCAAAAGGGCCAACCATGGCCTGAGGTGCATCAAGCACATCATAGCTAGCCAGTAGAGGGAGGTGATTGTCCCACTCTACACTGTACTGGTGTGTCCCCAGCTCAAGTACTGTGTGCAGTTTTGGGCATCCCAATACAAGAAAGACATCATACTATTGATTGTGTTCAGAGGAAGGTGACTGAGAGGGTGAAAGGTCTCAAGGGAAAGACTTATGAGGAGCAGCTAAGGTCACTGGGTTTGTCCAGCCTGGAGAAGAGAAGGCTGAGAGGCCAGCTCATTGCAGTCTACAACTTCCTCAAGAGGGGAAGTGGAGGGGAAGATGCTGATCTCCTCTCTCTCGTGACCAGAGATAAGACACAAGGAAATGCAATGAAGCTGCCTCAGGGGAAGTTCAGGCTGGCCATCAGGGAAATGTTCTTGACTGAGAGGGTGGTCGGTCACTGGAACAGGGAAGTGGTCACAGTGTCAAGCCTGTCAGAGTTCAGAGAGCTTCTGGACAATGCTCTTAGTCATAGGGCTTAGGTTGAAGTAGTTCTGCAAGAAGCAGGGAGCTGTACTCAATGGTCCTTATGGGTCCCTTCCTACTTGAGATATTCTATGATTCTATGACTAATCTCCTAACCTTCAGTCTAAACTTGTCTTTTTCAAAACCTAACCTTTCTTAAACCTTTCTAACCTCGCTCTCTTTATACACCCATGACCTCTAACCCTGTTAAGTTGTTGTCGTGGTTTAACCTCAGTCAGCAATTAAACCACCAACGCAGCTGCTTGCTCACTCACCTACCCCCTACAGTGGGATGGGAGAGAGAATCAGGGGAAAAACATAAGAAAGCTTATAAGATAAGAGCAGTTTAATGATAGAAATAAAATTAAAATAAAGTAGTAATAATAATGAAGAAAAATGCTAGAGAACAAAACCAAGAAAAACAAGTGATTATGGCCACTCACCACCTGCTGACCAATGCCTAGCCAGTCTCCAAGGAGTGATGCCACCTCCTGACCAACTCCCCCAGCTTACATATTGAGCATGACGTCTTATGGCATGGAATATCTCCTTGGCCAGTTTGGGTCAGCTGTCCTGGCTGTGTCTTCTCCCAGCTTCTTCTGTACATGAAGACTGGGGCAGTATGAAAAACTGAAAAAGTCCTTCACTTAATATAAACATTGCTTGACAATAACTAAAACATCAGTGTGCTATCACATTATTCTCAGCACAAATCCAAAACACAGCCTCATACTAGCTACTATGAGGAAAACTAACTCTACCCCAGCTAAAACTACCACAAATGTTTATTCTAACACAGTAGTGATTAGGAAAGAAGCTTCTGAGCTTCCAGTTAATTCAGTAGAAGGTGTCTAGTGGCAAAGAAAAATATGCTAAGGAAAAGATTTATGATTTAAGTAATTTATTCAGGAGATAGGCAGGTGTCATCCTTTTAAATTTGTACTTTCTATTTACTTTATTTGGGGGTGGGGGTTTTTGTAATTCCTCTCTCCTTTCAATACATAACAGTTAGTCATTTGATATCTGCAAGTTCAGCTCAGAGCCTCCACTTTCTTTCTGAGCTTTTGCTATTGCCTTTGATTATGGTGGCACTGAGTACTGCAAAGATGATCAACCACAGCACACATCCTTCTGTATGAAACTCTGCTAGCCTCCTGGGGTGACAGCAGATGTTTTGTTATTCCTCATGTCTTGCAGGAGCCAATACTAACCCAGGGAAGGAGCCAAAAACTGAAAGCAGGCAATGGGCACTGAGGTCACTATTTAACTAAATAAGGCAATCATGGCAGGATACATGCCAAATTACCAAAATGTTTACACAGCCTTTCAGCTAGCTAGAAAGATTTTTTTCTTTTGTGCTAGAACAAAATAAAAATATTATTACGTAATTAAAAAATACCATTAGGCAAGGTCTAAGCCCACAGAGTCACATAGAATTATTGAGGCTGGAAAAGACCTCTGAGATCATCAAGTCCAGCCTATGGTCCAGCCTCATCAAGTCCTAACACTACCACATCAGCTAGACCATGGCACTAAGTGCCACATCCAGCCTTTCCTTAAACATCTCCAGGGATGGTGACTCCACCGTTTCCCTGGACAGTCTATTCCAAAGCCTGATCACCCTCTACATGAAAAAGTGCTTTCTAATACCCAGCCTAAACTTTCCCTGGTGCAGCTTCAGGCTATGCCCTCTCATCTTGTCACCAGTTGCCTGGGAGAAAAGCCCAACCCCCACCTGACTACAACCTCCCTTCAGGTAGTTGTAGAGAGTGATAAGGTCCCCCCTGAGTCTCCTCTTCTCCAGGCTAAACAACCCCAGCTCCCTTAGCCTCTCATTATAAGGCTTTTCCTCTAGTCCCTTCACCAGCCTTGTTGCTCTCCTCTGGACCTGCTCCAGTACCTCAATATCCTTCTTGAAGTGAGGGTCCAGAACTGTACACAGTACTCAAGGTGAGGCCTCTCCAGTGCCAAGTACAAAGGGACAATAACATCCTGCTGGCCACACTATTCCTGATACAGGCCAGGATGCCACTGGCCTTCCGAGCCACCTGGGCACACTGTTGGCTCATGTTCAATTGATTGTCAACCAGTACTCTCAAGTCCCTCTCTCCAGCGCTTGCCCCAGTCTGTACGGGGCACGGGGTTATTGTGGTCAAAGTGTAGGACCCTGCACTTGGTCTTGTTAAACTTCATACCGTTGGCCTGTGCACATTGACCCATCCTGTCCTGGTCCCTCTGCAGCCTCTTCCTACCCTCTGGCAGGTGTCCCTCTGACACTCCCCCGCAGTTTGGTGTCATCTGCAATTTACTAAGGGTAGACTCAATCTCCTCATCCAGGTCATCAATAAGTATGTTGAATAGAACTGGACCCAGTACTGATCCGTGGAGGACAACACTGGTCACCAGACACCAATTGGATGCAGCATCATTCACCACCACTCTCTGGACCCGGTCATTCAACTTTTTTAACCCAGTGAAGTGAGGACCTGTCCAAGCTGTGGATTGATTTTCCAGGAGGATGCTGTGGGAGACTGTGTCAAAGGCTTTTCTGAAGTCAAAGTAGACCACATCCACTGCCTTTCTCTCATCCACTAGGTGGGTCACCCAGTCATAGAAAGAGATGAGATTTGTCAGGCAGGACATTCCCTTCCTAAACCCATGTTGGCTGGGCCTGATCTCCTGGTTGTCTTCTACATGCCGCTTGATGGCACTTGGGATGATCTGCTCCATAATCTTACCAGGAACCGAAGTCAGGCTGAGTGGCCTATAGTTCCCCGGATCCTCCTTCCAACCCTTCTTGTGGATGGGCGTCACACTGGCCAACCTCCAGTCATATGGGACCTCCCCAGTTAGCCAGGACCAGTGAAAAATAACGGAGAGCAGCTTAGCCAGCTTTTCCACCAGCTCCATCAGCACCCTAGTGTGAATCCCATCCAGACCCATAGACTTGTTGGGATCTAGGTGGTACAGTAGCTCACTAACTACCTCCTTCTGGATTACAAGAGGGGTGTTCTGCTCCCCATTTCTGGAGCTCTCCCAACTCAGGAGCCCAGTTGCCCTGAGGGTAGGCAGTCTTCTTGTTAAAGACTGAGGCAAAGAATATGTTAAGTAACTCAGTCTTTTCCCTGTCTTCAGTTACTATGTTTCCCTCCTCATCCAATACGGAATGGAGATTTTCCCTGACCCTCCGTTTGTTATTTATATATTTATTAAAGCTTTTTTATTATCCTTAACAGAGATAGCTAGATTAAGTTCTAACTGATCTTTTGCATCTCTAATTCTCTTTCTACATGACCTTACAATGTCCTTAAACACTTCCTGTTTTACCTGCCCCATTTCCCACAATTGATACGCTCTTTCTTTACCTCTGAGTTCATGCAAAAGCTCTCTGTTCAGCCAGGCTGGTTGGTCTTCTTCCCCGACGGCTCTTTTTTTGATATATTGGGACACCCCGCTCCTGCGCCTTCATAATATCGTTCCTAATGTAAGCCCAGCTTTCTTGGACCCCTTTGTTTTTGAGGGCTGCTTCCCAAGGGACTTTCCAAACCAGTGTCCTGAATAGATCAAAGTCAGCCCTCCAGAAGTCCAAGGTGGAGGTTTTGCTGACAGCCCTCCTTACTTCACCATGTATGGAAAATTCTATCATGTCCTGGTTGCTGTGCCCAAGACGACCTCCAACCACCACATCTTCCACCAGTCCATCCCTGTTCGTAAACAGTAGGTCTAGCAGGGCACTAACCCTGGTAGGTTCACTTACCAGCTGTGACAGGAAGTTGTCATCCATACATTCCAGAAAGCTCCTGGACTGCCCCCTTTCTGCTGTGCTGTACTTCCAGCAGACATCTGATAAGTTAAAATCCCCCACAGGAACAAGGGCTAGTGAATGCAAGACATTTCGAGTTGTTGAAAGAATGTCTCATCAGTGTCTTTATCCTGGTCAGGTGGTCTGTAGCAGACTCCCACTAGGATATCAGCCTCATTAACCTTCATTTTTATCTTTACCCATAAACATTCCACCTTGGTGTTCCTAACATTGCATTCTAGGCAGTCAAAGCACTCCTTAACATATAATGCTACCCCACCACCTCTCTATCCCTTCTAAAGAGTCTGTAGCCATCCACTGCAGCAACTCCACCCAGTAGTGGGTTTGGCAAGACTACTGCAACTGAGACATTGTAATAATAAATGGTACCAGATACAGTAATCAGACTCCAGAAGGAGGATGAAAGCTGCATTGTTTTAATTATAAAAACAAGCAAATTCGAATTGCTGAAACGAATATGCATAGTTTGCTGATAGACAGTTTATAAGAATTAGGAAGAAAACTGAATTTCTGAAAAGTATGTAAAATCAACTTTAGATGTTTATCAGTATAGAATTTGCTTGGAGTCTGCTTCATTATTACGTCTCAAAAAAATCATTTTACTTAGTAAATTTAGACATAAAATTTAGGAACATTGACAGGCAAGATATCCTCTCAGTTAGTGAAGCCAGGATTCAAATTCTGTCATAAAAGGAAACCTGACTGGTACAGGAACTCTCAGAGGTTAGTAGTCACACATTTCTAGTTCATGTGAAGTTGTCTTTTTCTGAAGACACAATTAATATCAGCACTGAACTTTTTTTGTTTTACTATATTTAGAAATAATGACAATTCCAGGAAGAAATTAAACTTAACGTTGAAATCTTTTATGTACACTCAACATAGGGACTACTTTCAATTATGTAGAAAATAGATTATACATAATTTTCTTGGTGATTAAGGGACAAATTGAAGAAAGTCTCACTGTGACGTTTTACAACCCATGAAAACTTTCATGCCGATTTATTTCTAATAAATAATAATAAAAAATTATCCTAAAGCAAACTGAAGCATGTCTACTTAAAAAAAAAGTCATATACAGTTTTTATATAGTGCTTTCCAAAAGTTCTATTCAGTTCAGTGCAACTTTAATTTTCAAACTTACTTAAAAATACCTTTACGACAGGCTCAAAGATGGCTAAAAGAATGGAGGGAAATAGACTTAATTCCCACAAATTTATGCTAGAAGTAGGGCAAGTTTCCCACCACAAGTGAGATTCCAAACTATGTTACATGACTCACTTCACTTTGTAGGAAGACTAGTATCAGAGGTGTGAATAAAAACCTTGATCCTGGATACCAAATTAGTGCAAAGGTCATATTAACAATTAACACATATGAAGAGAATGGCCGACTTCTTACAGAGCTTACAGACCTTTTAATAGTATTTCTAGGTTTGAGTCTGGTTCCTAATATCTTAGACACCCAGCATCTCAGTGATGGTAGCATCAATGGCTTGCTGTGCTTCAGACTCTGGAGCTCAGAAGAATGCTTTCATTACTCAGAGACCTAGCTACAGTGATATTTAGTAAAATGATCATCAGTCGCCAAAAAATTACGTTTTAAAAAATGTATGATTTTCTGCTGTGCTCTGAACTCCCTGTAATCAGTGACTTCTGCTGGAATCCAAGTGGGGGAAATTTTTTATTGACTTAGGCATATCAATTATGAGAATGTCAGCCCTGTTGGAAGCCAGACTCAGACTGTTGCTAGGTAGGCTGTTTATGAGATGGCTGGAGCAAAACAGTAGAAGAGTATAAAAATAAATGGAAAACTTAACAGGAAAAGGTTAGAACAATGTACAATTTGCATGCAAGTCCCAGGTCACTGCAACAGAACTGTTCTTTCCCTCATTCTTCAGAAGGAGTTTGGGGTTGTGTCTTTGTTTTTAAAATGAACTCACTCTCTCCTATACACACACACACTATCCAGGTATTTTTGAAAATCCAGATTCCTGAGCTCTGTTTGATAACACTATCATCCACTGAAATGAAATCACCTTTGCTGCTAACCACAGATATAGTCCACAAAACTGAGAAAAGATAATCTAGTTGGTGCTGTTGCCCATTGTACAGATCATGACAGAGTATTACATCAACAAAAAGCAAAACACTTGTACATAAATTGCCTTGTGACTTCTATTAAGCCTGAAGTTAGTAAAATATGAGTTCTGTATTTGGTAACTGATGACTAAACAGACATGAAGTGACTGATTTTGAGGAGGTATTCCTACTGAATCAACAAGTGTTGCTAAGAGTGCTTACACCAAAGAAATACACCCCTAGAGTATCATGATACTCTCTACAATGAAAAGTATCTGAAGAGCACAGACTGATTACACACTAGGTACTAGATCTGAGTTCCATGACAGACCATAAAGCTGTTTGACAGTCTCTCCAATTACTAGTATACATTAATATCTATGTGGTGACAAAAATATCTCAGTAATGAGTATTCTCATTATCAGTATTTTTGTCCAAATATATTCAGACATACAATGTTACCTCTGAATCTTTCACAAACTCCTCTGAATTTATAAAATCTGCAGAGATCCCTGAAGAACTGAATACAGCTTCTTGGAAAAATGAATGCTTTCATTTTCATGAAAGTATGAATACTTCTCTCTAGAGCAGTGTCAATACTTCCTCCTTTTCCTTCCTTTCTCTTTGCAATCAAAATGTAGCTTGTTAAAATACTGGCTTTCTTTACAATGTGATGATTTAGCACTGCCATTATACGAGTTCCAGGTATATTCTAATCAAAACTAAAATCCCGATTAGAATATACATGGTAGCAACCTGGTTATTAGCACAACAAAAACTGGAGGCTTTTGTTGGTTAGTTTGGTTTTGGCTTTTTTAAACTGAAGAAATTCCAAACCTGTGACCTAGACAATAAAGGTATATTGATTCATAAGAACTAAGGACCTGAGCCAGCAAGTATAAAGACATATTCCCTCCAAGATGGGACAAAGCATATGGCTCTATAAATGATTCCACATGACTTCCATATGACTTTATAAATTATCTTTTCCTTACCTATGTTGTATTTAATCCAAAATCTGCTACCTTTCCTTTTACCATCCATATTGTTTAATATTCCAAAACCACTCACAACTAATATTTAACAGTACTATATAAGCATCACCTGAAAAGCATTTTCCTTTGGGCTACATACAAAATTATTGAAATTGTAGTCACTCTTCAATAGCAGAAAGAGATACTGTGCAGTCTCACATGAATAATCCCAAAAGGTTCACTAGAATTACAGATATATTAAGGGTAAAATACACACCTGAGCTCTACCACAGGAAAATCAACAGTTTTCTCATTTACTTGCTTCTTTGCACAGAAACCATTATATACAGTTGCATTTTGACTTCTTCCACCATGCTGAGAAGAGAAACTCAGAACTATATACTCTAACTGCTTGGTCCTATCCACTAGATAAAGGGAACTGTAATCAAACCATATAGAAAGCTTGCATTGTTTCACAAAGGAATTGGCATATTCTCGCTCCGGTGTCTCTCTCTGGTGCCTTTCAAGAGCAAAATCAATTGAAATTAGTAAGCATCCACTGGTTTATGGCCACAGATCAGTCATTAAGGTCACTAAGTTATATGGATTCAGTTTGGAAACAAAAATGTACCTAATAATTATAAAAGTAATCCCTGTAGTTCTGTCAGTTAGTGCTATGCAATGACCATTAGCCTATGTTACTTTTACAGGATGAATGTAAATTGAGTGTCTTCAGTTTTGTATACCTGTATTTAAGAGTTCCGTGATTAAATCCAGATCCAGAGAGATTTCAATTCCAAAAGACAGAAAAGATTACTGATGACAAAGTCGGATTCAATCACTTACTACACATAGCACCTATTTCAAATTTTGAACAACAATTTTATTACAAACTGTATGGAAGACTTTCATGAGTCTCATGACCAATTTTCACTAACCATAACTTGGCAGCTTTGTTCTTTTCTCAGTTCAAGGGCTGATAGATTGCTATCAGTGAAAACAAGAATAAATAACTTGAGTTAACACTTTGGGGGAAGACTTGCTGGGCCTTCCTAAAGGATTGAAAATTTTACTTCAAATAAATAAAAGCCTTTACATAGATCACAAATGAAGCTATAGCAGTCCAAGATGAGTTACCACCTGTAAATAATGAAACAAAACTTTAAAAAATTAAAAATATTTAAATATATGTATTGTAGAAAGATAATTCCACTTTCCTAAAATGCAAACAAGAGTAGCCTTTATGACCCACTATGTTATACACTTCAGAATATTTCTTTCAGTGTCTTCAGTTATGTATACATGTAGTTATATTCTGAAATTATAAGATCTATAAACAATGACTTGCTTGGTTCTCTCAGAATTCCTTAGAACACGGATTAATAGTGAAAATTACTTTTCATACACTGCCTATTTTCAAGTGTACAAAGAAATAGTTTTGAAAAGTCAGTGTAATTCTATGCAGCAATCTTAGACTGTAAGGAATCTATTAAACTTGCTTCAGCAAATAGAAAGATCTCTCCTGCAGTGTTATCTTCTTTCACATCACTAGAGTTTGGATCAGTTCAAATACAGGTAATGCATCTGTTCATCTAAGTAGGTAGCACTACCTGTTTAAAGTTTTATTGAAGTTTGAAACACTTATCTCAGCATCTTCTAAGGGAACTCCAAGATGGTATATAACAAGATAGAATACAGCCTCTTAAGCGTATTGAAAAAAACCTATGGTTTTGCAAGTGCAAGGATGTTAAGCATGCTACTATGATCAAATTCAAATGCAGAAATTTTTCATTTGCCTCTTAACATCGACTCAGCAATAAAGTGAATTCTCTATTCCCCATAACTATTCTGTCTTAGAAATGTAAATACAGTGGCGTCTTCTGTTGTAGGCTTCAAGTCACTGTGGCTATTCTTTTATTTAAGTAAAGCATTGTCTTTCTGTACTAGATTTTACAGATCATTGTTAAGTATATTCAGACTTGCAAAGAAATGTCTACTGCTCTGGGGAAAGCAGACATCTGTGCACAGCAACAATAGTATAAATTGAAAGTTATTTTCTGATTCAAAATACTACAAGTGTTTTAGCACATTTTAAGAAGTACCATTCCCCTTCTCTCATCTCCAACACAATCATTTTGAATAAGAGTACTAGAGATGACATCAATAATTTTCACTTTTATAGTATGCTGCAATTGCTACTCGGTGCAAGCTAAAATCATTACAGCACATATGCCAATAATAATTCATTACTACATTTTTTCTTTTTTTTTTTTAAGTCAACAAAGTACAGTGAAAGAATGAGGTGTTTTGTTTTACAGCACGCATTCTGGGTACAAAAGAACTGATAAAAGAATATCAGCATCATTGGCATTAAAGGAAAGATGAGTTAAGGATGGACACATCTCTTTCTCTAGCAAAAGAAAAATGAAACTTCTTTTTCTTTGCCATTCCAACTCCAGTTCCCACGGTTCCCCTTATATCTTTACTGTTGTGCTGTGACTTCTCCACTTTCCAATAATTTAAAAGTACAAGCTATTGCACATTTACTATACCAACTGTATTGCTAATTCATAACTCAGACCCTCACTGACATTTTTACCATGCAATATTAATGTCAAATGATCAATTATGTAAGCATAACTTTACATGCAAGATACTTTATGATTATTCCATACAACATTTTAAAGCTGCTTTTACCACAAATACATACATATTCATTTTAAAATTGAAAAGAATAAAAAGCACATTCCAAAACCTCCCTATAAGCTTCTAATGAGCAATGATCCATTATTAACATTTCCTGTTTCACTGAAAAGTTTCTACTCTTGTTAGTAAGGCTACAAATAGAAGAACTAGTTTTACCATCACTTTTTTTTTAATATCACTGAGAAAGTTACAATAGGTTTGCCTATTTATATTTGTTTCTAGAATTAAAATATAGCTGGTTTGTTTTTAAACAAGTGATAAATTATTTCAGAAAAGAAATGATCTTGCAGTCAAAGCAGGTAACCATTTTAGACTTATGCTTCATTCAAATAGTTACAAGCAGAGCAAACAAATTAGTACGCAATAAACAAATTAAATCTACAGAAAAAGTTACTTGGAGCCAGTAGAAAAATTTACTTACAGTATTTAACTGAAAAAAATTAAATTAAGTGTCTCTGGGCTTGGACAATTCTAAAACTTCTCCTGGTATTAGTATGTAGATATGTCAAAAAATGAATTGCCACATTCTCAGATACCTTCATGTCTGAGTTAGAGACAGCAAATAAAGTTAACTAGCTAGAAAAAACCCATCATATTGTAAACAGAAGCATTATTCATTATCTATCTGCTAAATGTTCTCATAAGACTGATAACACGTACCGTAACAGTACACACATACCAACATATAAGCAGAAAAGCACTAAAAATACATCTCACATTGATATGTACAAAACCACTCAAATATAGATTAGGAACAATTTTTAATCAAATTGCTCATGCTTTATTTCTTTCTTAATTCAAGGACAAATTCAAAATAATGCCAGTGATAGCTACTTGTGACCTGAAATATATCCACAGAATCCATTAAGTGACTTTGGTTTGGTTCGTGGAGTGGGGTTTGGGTTTGTTTTGTTCAAAATGTACAGGAAGTGCTTTGAAAAATTATATCAAAACAAGGGAGCTTTCAGCATGACAGATGCAACACGGAAACACAAATAATTTAATAGCTAAAGGCTATTTAAGAATAAGGGAAGCCTTTTTAAAGTTTTCAGCAGTCTTTCAATCCCTCTACTATATATATAATTCCCTTCCCAAGCCAGGAACAGGTAACCAGAAAAACTGGACATTTTGTGATACATCTGATCTTTTGTTTGATTTTGGAATACAGGAAAGTAAAGTACTTGTTCTTTCAGAATGCAAATTTATGCCTACAAAGGTGCATTCTGCTGTTAATATCAAAGTGCTGACTAAATATCAGTATTATACATTGTTCTAATATCATTCACCTGACTACTATAGGTTGCCATCAGCTCATGTATGATCAATTTTGGATGAAGGATTTAATGTCCAGAGTAAGCAGCTGCCAAGAAGCTAGCACTTCTGCAGCAGCTACAACAAACTAAAGTCTGCCTAAGAAATAATATGATCTTTTGTGCAAGATGCATTAAAAAAAACCAAACAAACCACACACCGAAAACACAATAACAAAACAACAGGATCCAATAATTTTATTAGCAAGAATAGGAACAGTAGCCTTGGGACTCAGAAAATGTATGTATTAACGAACCTTCAGACTACTTTCTCCGACCTCTTAGGAGAGTTCATTCTTTTCTGAGCTGCCTAATTTCTTATGTGCTCAATTCATTTAACTTTTCTAAAAATAGAAGACAGTACATCTGGAGACAAAATAGGCTTAAAAACATACTATTATGTTTCAACTAAACACTTTTCTGTATGTGGGAAGCTGTATTCAGACTCTGTCACGAGAACAAATAAAAGTAGTGAAGTTTCCTCATTCAAATACAAAACATACATATATAAAAAAAGAACATTACAATTTAGATTTCTTTCTTATAGAGGAAAAATAACAAAGTTAACATAAGAAATACTTTGGAGCCTGAATTTATTTTCTAAGTAAATGATTAGGTACATATACAAGCTTAGCCTTGCCTAGGAATAAAAATGTATTTTAAGTATTTCCTTGACATGCACAGAAGTCCACATTATAACATCATATATTGCAAAGTAGTAGAACCCACTACTGAAAATATCACATAAATAGAAATAAAACTGACAATTTCCTCATGCATGCTGAACAAAAGCAAAGATACAGTATTATATAAGAAAAAGTAGTTCTATTTTTAAAAAGAAATGTTTTACTTTTGCTATTATGTATTTGCCAAACTATTCTAAGTAGAGATGCTCTTTAACACCTAATCACAGCACCTTGAAACTACTGAGGGTTCACTCATAGAATTGGATTTGGGTGCTGTCAGACAAGCAGTAAACATAAACGTATCTTCATATTACAATATTCCCCCTCCAACAGAAATCACTACGATAATCCTGTGAGTAAAGGCTACCATCATTAGCAGCATTAAGGAGCAAAAAGTAATTTATTTTCACACAGCTGCTACTCTCAAAGCACTGGCTCTGTAAAATTGGAACTGCTTTTTCTACACAGCAATTTACTACCACAACTTGGGAGTTTCACTCTAACTTACCACCAAGAGGCATCTGGAGAACAGAAAGCTGAACAGCTAAGGGACAGGATGAGGACTTTGAAGTCTGAAAAACTGCCTTCATGAACAGCAAAAAAAAGCAGAATTTTGGGGAGAATTTGAGAAAGATGGTAATTTCCCAGCCATAGTTACATCATTTGCACACTTGAGATTGATTAGTTATATTGGCTGGAAGTGAAGAGTTTTCATACTATTATCATCAGCAATACATAAGCAATATTTCAAGCAGCGAGGAGTGAAGATATATAAGCAAAAATTAGATATTTATATTACCTTGCTATTATTATAGTAGTATCAAAATATCTCACAGACTTCAGAATTTACTCAGAACACTGACAGCCTTTAGGTATTTGCCTTCAGATTATTTAGACAAAGCAGGAAAGTGTTATTTGACCCATTTTTCCAATTTAAAAAAGAAGGTACAGAGAAAGTGTAAGGCATGCAAGAAGCCTGCAAGGAAATACAGATCCGACTTCAGAAGATGTTTTAAGTTATAGCACTAATGAATGGAATAACTTTTCTGTTTCATGTTGTATATGTAAGCAGAATCCTTCGCCTTGCTAAATGAACCATACATAGACTTGGACTTACTTCTGAGAAATTTTTTGCAAGTCCTTGAGGTATCTTTTTGAAATAACCTCATGTTACTTGGTGTATATGTAAAATGAATTTCTTACAGTCTGGATCCTTTGACAATTTCCTAGCCTAGTTAGTTTCCACTGGGCTAGAAAACTTAATAATTCTCAGGAGTGTAAATTTAGCCCACGTCCTCATTTTTTTCTCCTCTTCCTTAGCTCTCTAAAGGGTCAACACTAAATTCAGGCTAGTGGCTAACCAAGTTTTGGCATTGTTTTTGTAAGACGTTTTCTCATCATAAGAATTCCTGCAGTAAAGCTGACATTTAGAAAACAGATTACCAATTTAATTCTTTGACTAATTTCTTGTGTCTGCTACCAGCGACTCAATCTTCGCATGTAATAAAATAAGAGCAGATGGACAGCTCCCAGACACAGCAAAACTGCACACAGCTGGGACTGTGGCTTCATCCATACAGTAACCCTAGACTTCGAAGCCCAAGAAAAAGTTGCCCTTGCTATTAGAAGATCCACTCTCACAAGAACAACATAAGCATAACTGAAAGTATTCTCAGTCAGAAAAATGGAACTGCTACTTCGGTTCATGTTTAAGAAACTCATGTATACAGTGGTTGAAATCAATCTGAATTCCTGCCTGCCATGCCAAGGACTACACATTATTCTTTTTCTATCCAAAGAACCGTTACTATAGTCTGTGAAGAAAATAAATGTAGTCTCATGAATAGACAATAAAAAATTTGCATTCCAAACATGAGTTTATTTTTCCACATAAAATTTTAGAAAGCAGGAGCTAATAATTTAGATTTAAATATAGAGTACGGCAACACTTTATTTTTCAGACCTGTGCTAGCACCATGCTCTCTGAATTTAACTTACTGGCTGAGAACTATACAAAAGCAGCTTGTGTTTTATTCTTTTTAGTAGCCTAGAGAGTATGAGGTGAACATTATCACAGAATCACAGAATATTAGGATTTGGAAGGGACCTCGAAAGCTCATCCAGTCCAATCCCCCTGCCAGAGCAGGATCACCTAGACCAGGTCACACAGGAACGTGTCCAGGTTGGTTTTGAATGTCTCCAGAGAAGGAGACTCCACAGCCTCTCTGGGCAGCCTGGTCCAGTGCTCTGTCACCCTCACAGGAAAAAAGTTTTGCCTTATGTTCAGATCGAACCTACTATGCTCCAGCTTGCACCTATTGCCCATTGTCCTATCATTGGCTAGCACTGAGATAAATAAAGATAATTAGGAGCAGTAACTGCTTCTATTTGCTATGTTTTCTGAATATTAAGATGCCAACTTATGCCTCAGCTTTGCTAATGTCCAGCATTCAATAAGCTGAACTATCACTATATTAACCAGTACTGTAACTCCAGCATGTTAACCCCTGGATTGCAAGCAGAAAAGTGATATGCTCAATCCTTAGTACATACCAAGGAAAGCAATAGTTAATCACGGAAAACGAAAATCTCCTTGAGCATTTCTGAAGCATTACTTTAGAGTTCAAATGGTACCAAGAAGCTCTTTAACAGCTACTAGGTTAACAGCAACAAATAAAAGGCTATATGGAAATTTCCAAATAGTCCTTTGATAGCAATTCATTTAATATTTAGCAGCAACATTTTTGAAAGGTATGTTTCTAAAACAGAGAAGGCTGTTCATAAGAGCTCTACTACTGAGTACTTTCACAGTTCTTAAATCAAGATACCTAGGAAAACATCTCTATGAATAAAAGATTACATACATCTTTAAATTCTTATTGTGCCAGGTAGAACTCTTAACTTTTAAATTCTTTTTTGTTATATTCAAATATTCTTTATATTCCTCATTGTTTGTTTATTTTTATTGGTTGCTGGATTAAATTAAGAATACAATGCATCTACATCAGATTGAATTACAGACACTGAAATTTGGTTCACTGAACTCAAACAGAACTCATTCAATATTTAGAAACTTAATGAACAAAAGGATTTCATTTGGGGTTTCTTTCTTATTGCTTTTGTTCTGTTTTTTGTTGTTGTTTTTTGTTTTTTGTTTTTCACATTGCAGCTAGCATTGCTGTTCCACTTAATGATAGCTACTGCTGTAAAAGAAAAAAAAAAAGACCAAACAGACTTCTAGGGTCTGTGAAGGGACAAAAAAGAATACCTTAATATGGAAAAAACACTGAGGAGCCATTCCAATACATTTTTTTAGATGACAAACAACAACTTGTTTGTATTTTATTCTGTAAAATGACACTACAGGTTTCCACAGTGTAGAGAATTCTCTCCCAAGTTAGTCTTATATTCTTTCAGCATTTTCAAGACACACATGAGTTACACGTCAAATCTATTTTCATTAGCCATAAAGGCAACAAGTGAAAGTATTCTACAGCGATGTGACAACTGCATTGATACATACTTACCTACCAAAAGAAAGATATTTAATTCTTATTAACCTCTTATAAACCCCAAAGAATAGAGCCGTTGGATTTTACTGATCAAGCAATACCATGTTTTCTGTCCAGTTTTAAGTTGCTTAGGTAACAGACATGCTGTGATAACTGATCTAACGTGAGATGCATGTGTAGAAAAGGGCATGAAGGAAACAATTTCCTACTCAGTCTGATTGCACCCTCTGTGTAGTAAAGAAAATATTGATCTGAAAGTCTTAAGCATTTGTGTATCACTGATAAAGCTTCTGCAGCTTCACAGTCTGAACAAGAGAAAAGCAAAAACAACTTCTCTCACACATGGAAATGCAAGTGTCTATTAATCACCTACAAAACACAAGTTTTTGAAAACAATCCTACACTCACAAAGTTTAAATTCTGTTTTCAGAAATGTTAATCACTTTGCCCTGAACTTTATATTGCATAGGCTTGGGATTTGTATCAAGTTTTAAACCTATATAGTAGATTTGTTATAAAAATCAAATGTTTTTGGTCACAGCACTCCATTCAGTTGAAAAAACTGAACTTGATGTTGTAGATGCTATTAATTTGTTTGGGTTCTGGAAACTGAACAAACGTATGGAAGAGAGATCAACCACGAGTTGTTTAAGGCACACCAACTATATTAGGCTCAAAAAAATCACTCAAGTTGCAAACAGCTGAACATTTAGGGAGGTATAGGAAGATTATATATATCAGCCTTGCTTAAATATTCTTCTGTGGGCATCCATTTATAACTACTATTTGCAAAAGAATATTTAGCTATAGGGATCTTTGCTACGAAAAGGTCTCTGTCTCCAGAGAGAAATTATAGCGGCCTTCCAGTACCTGAAGGGAGCCTACAAGAAAGCTGGGGAGGGACTGTTTACAAGGGCACATAGCAATAGGACAAGGGGCAATGATTTTAAACTAGAGCAAAAAGATTTAGATTAGACATTAGGAAGAAGTTCTTCACCATGAGGGTAGTGAAACACTAGAACAGGTTGCCTAGTGAGGTGGTGGTGGCCCCATCCCTGGAGATATTCAAGGTCAGGCTTGATGGGGCTCTGAGCAACCTGATCTAGTTACAGATGTCCCTGCTCACTGCAGGGGGGTCGGGCTAGATGATCTTTAAAGGTCTCTTCCAACCCAGCACATTCTATGTTTCTATGATTATGTTCTTAATCAGTAAAAGGGAATTATTTTCTCAGATTATGAAAAATAATATTTTGTTTTGGTTTAGCTAAATTCAAAAGGAAGAAGGCAGGGCAAACAAACCATCATAAAGAAGTTAAATGCTTGGAGTCAGTAAATCTAAACAGATTACAATCACTCACCAAAACACACACATACAAGGTTTGTGTCAAAATTTGTAAGTTATACACATGGCTGTGTCAAGGAATATGCTCCTTGTATTAGATAACCTACAGGTAGAAGGAAAAAGAACTAAAGAAAAAAAGAAAGACAGTATGACAGAGAAATCAGGTGACTTAAAGCCTATGAAAAAAATCAAACTTGTATATGTTCGTGTTTTCATCATCTTAACATTTGCTCCATTGTTACATCTTGGGAAAAAAGATACAGAAAGGAAACACCTGTGCCTGATTACTTTAAAAAGACATGTGAAACATGTGCATTGAATCAGGTGCTCTCAGTTTTTTCATTTGCCATTCTTCACACGCTCCTTTTCAAAACTGTCCTTAGACAAACATTAGGGGAAACACACTAATTAACTTTGTTGTATAAAGGCTGAAAGTGTCATTCTGTAATTAAGGAACAGCTGGCTGTTAGAGTGATAATGATACGTCAAATGTAGATATTTTCCACTGGAATATGCTGCTATCCCTCATTAAAGGTTAAATTCCCATAATTAAAACTCCATTCATAAGGATTTGAAAGCTTGAGCTTAAGACTTGTCTTCTCTATGTGTCTGTTCTCACAGAACAGTGGATGCTAGACCATAACTGCCCACAAGAGCAAACAATAGAACAAAAACATGGCTACAGGGAACATCTTTAAACTATAAATGATTATTAACTGAGATACAGTGCATGCTGTGTAACTTACTACAGTCTAGCAGAATGACTGTGACTGGAAAAATGCCAAAAGCCTTAAGATTTACTTACATATAACATTTGAGCATTACAATGAGTTCTTGGGCAATTTTTATGCCATTGGCCATAATTTCTTTATTTTTTCAAGTATTGCTGTATAACAGCATTTCTACAATCAAAAATAAGCATTTTCTTTACCCATCATTGCAATTTTCTACTGATACAATTTTAACTGAAGGCATTGAAAACAGAATGGACTCAGATTGTGTTTTTTAACATATTTGGAGAGTTTCTAAAACCCAGCAGCACATAAGAAGAGTATTCTTGTAGTTCACAGTGTAAATTATCATAAATTATACTTTTCCTGCATCTATAAGGCAGCAAATTCCAATCTTGACCTAAATGAAGTTCACACTGAGTAACTGAAGACCAGAAGACAGCTACTCATGAGCTTTTGTCTCAAATACAGAACCAAATTTCTGAATTATTTTCTCTAACACATACACAAATGAAGATCCATGTTGGAGTACAAGTTCCAACTGATTTTAACAGGAGTTAACACGTTTTAGTCTGCAGTACACAAATACCGCATGTTTACCATTCACTACATATACTACATGCATCATGTTGCCCACTAAAGTTACAAAGCTGACTTACTGCTGCAGGCTAGAATACTACTACTTTTTCAGCAAATGAATTTTGTTTACTGCCTTCGCTGCTCAGTGAGTGAAAAAACATCAAGTTTGGAGCTGAAAATGCAATAGAATCAGTAGATAAACTCTGTGGATCTGTGCAGCTAATTGTTTTGCTTTTGGCTATGGCATATGTATTACTTGACTGCTAATTTCACGCTCTGATACTGCTTCTTTATAGCAGCTGATGAAACTGAAGCACTAGTACCCCATTCAAATAGGCTGATAAATATGTATTCCACCTCTTTGCAATATATTTGACACACACCTCGCCCATTGTTATGCTTCCTTTTTATGAAGTCTAAAACAGTCCTTTATTCTAGCTCTATTCTTGCCATTGTCAACCCAAATTTCTATATGCTTCTGGCTTATTCAGTATGTAAAAAGGAATTCTAATTTTCCTGTTTACAGAAATCCTCTTACAAATTTGTTGTCTGTTGAGTATTTAGGTTTGAGGTGGGGGTACATACTGCTGTACATGTCTAAAAAACTTCAAAAGAATAACAGCAGCAGATTTCTCTGCAGATGAACAAATAAACACTGAAGAAATTACACTCTTCTATGTGTACAACTGTATTTACCAATTCAAACTGAGATTCAGATTCCTTATAGGAACAACAAGAACTGCTACGGTCGTTAATTCAGATCTACTTGGCCCTAAGGACTATCTGAGACAGATATACAGCATTGCAGGACAACCTAAGAGAGTGGCTGAAAAAACTAAAGCTTTGGTTGGTCCCTGAATTAGTTGAACACCATGCAGTGAAAGCAATATTTCCAATGCTACCTTTCAAGGAAGTAAAAGGAGACCAATAATACGAAATCCATGATAATTACATAATAGTGGTTCATACAAGAATGATAATAAAAATGAAATGGTTGTGAAATCAAGAACAAATGGGATGAAACTGAAAAGCAAGTCTAAGGAGACAAATCCTGCTGGTCTAATTCAAATACATACTTATTTCCACTGAAATACTACAATAAGATTAGATGTTCTTACAACACTGATATACCAAGAGCTATCTATAATACTTTAGCTGTGAAAGAACCCATGACTCTTGCATTCCTGTACTTTTAAGTGAAATGCCTCGTCCTCTCATTTTTTTCCTTGGGTTGTTTTGGGGGAGGTGTTCTTTAGTTGTTTTTTTTCTTAGAGAGAAGGGATTTTTGCATAATTAAGAAGAGGATCTAAAAGTCAGAGAGTGAACAGGAGATAGAAAATGAGAAACGAAAATTATGAGAACTGAGGCACTCCAGACACATGAAGAATAAGAGGACTTGGAATGAGTAAGTCTCTGGTATACTCATGCATGAAATCTAAGAAATGCAATAAAACCCCTCGTGTATGCAAACTTTCAAGTTCATATGTATTTGTGAATTTAGCATATATTTACACATGCATTTATACATATAAAAATAATCATACACTCACACACAACAGGCATTCAATTTTAGATCCTGTGCAACACAAATCTGGTTTCCTATAGAACAAATCTTCCTCATTGCCTAGCAACGAGAGCTATTTTTATGTCAAACTGTAATAATTCAATGTTTCAGCTGTCTTTACAGAGATTTGGGAGTGGAGGAGATCACTTAACTCCCATCTCTTCCCATTTGTTCCTCCAAGACTCTGTCTTTTGAACTTCTCAAAACCAAAAATTGCTCCTTCACAGAAGCCAAGTTAGGACAATGTCAGCATATAAAGTTCAAATCTGAGGAAAATTCTGAGTGACAGAAAATGACACTATTCAGGAAATACTCCTTTCATTTCATGTACGGATACAGTTCGCTGTAATTTATATTTCCTATTTAAGGTCTGGGCAGCTAATGCTGTGTAATGATGTGTAGCATAACTAGTTCTTATTTTAAGAGCTAAGTAAGTTGTAACAGTATAGTCTTGGACATAAAAGGCATTTTACTGAACATTATAAACCACTGGATTGCATTTCAATTAGACAATTCACTAAGGAAATGAATGAATACTACTATTCTGGGATTTTGTACAAAGACATTAACTGAAATTGAAATTCTCTTACAAGAATTGTAACACAAACGTGATTGAGGAGGGGAAAAAAACAGGTATAATGCTTTCCCAAAGCTTGTTTCTGTCAACAAAAAAGGCTAGATACATTATGTGAGATTAACATCCCTGCAAGTATATAAGATACTATATATAAGGTATTAAAAGACTTGCTCCTGCACATTCAAACTGCTTGGGCTAGCTTGAAGACAACCTTCCATATATTCTTGCACATTTCAACTCAGATTTTAAAAAAACCAACCAACCCAACAAACAAACAAACATGCTTTCTGGTTTACTTTTGAAAAAATCAGAATCAAAAAGACTGGAAACACGTTTTTATTTTAAGTAAAAGATGAAAATCTGATGCATCCACATAGCACCAGAAGGTAAAAAGATGTCTCTAAGGCAATTCTCATGATGAAAAATTCTAAGAGCTGTTAACATTACATAACTTGAAAATGAGCAAGATTGAACCCCCTGAGGGAACAACAAACCAAAATACAGCCTTTACCTGCAATTTTCCACAAATAACAGGCAAGAAACCTACAGAAACTTACACCAAAGCGCTCTCCTGGCAAGGTTACCACTTCCAAGGAAATAATATGCTTTGGCCACAGAGTACAACTGTATTTTATACTCTCTTCAGGTAAGATTATGAAAACTAGCAGAATGAAAAACTCAGAGGTTCCTCTCAGATAAGCTCTAATCCTGTCTTAGAAACAAGGAAACTGGAACACAAGGAAGTTCAGACAATTCCCAATGACACTGAATTTAGGGTAACTGAGTTTCAGTGCTGCTTCCAAGTGTGGAACGGACCTAAATGGTTTAAGTTGTGCTACATTTCAAAATTTTTTTTGAAAGTTTCTTCCTGGCTCAGATGCTCAGTGGTTATGTGTTAACTTATAAAAATTACTTTGAATATCTCCTAATGTAAAAAGCTCCTTTAGGAGCTTTGGGTATTATTATAATTGCAAATTATAATCTCTTATGTTGGCTCTGTTCTTCCAACAGCCATCAAAAAAGACAAAATGTCCTCAAACTACCTAATTATTTGCCAAAGATATGTCCTAGTTTTGAGTTTATTCATGTATAGATTTCTATCATTATGTATCTTTTCTAGAACATTATTGTGTGTGGTAATGGCAGTGGAAATGAGTGATAATGCCAATAAAATTTTGGAAGCAATAAAGAATAAGCACATATAGCGGCAGTTCTGTGTCTTTAGAAGTCAAGTGGGTAACATAAGTTCCAACAGGCCTATAAACCTTCTGGCCTCAGTAACCTTTATTTTAAAAAGAAATAATCTCATCATATCAGTAACAAGGAATAACTGCATTAATTGTTCGGGGTGGGTTTGGTTGGCTTTTGTTTGGGTTGGGTTTTCTTGGTTGGCTGGTTGGGTTTGGGTTTGATTCTTTTCTTTTTTGTTTGCTTTTTTGTGAGTTCCGCTCCCCGCCTTTTAACTCCTCTTACTTTCCCCTTTGGGATACTATCCATTCCAGTCTAGCTAGGCAATGAAATGATAATTTCATTCTTCACTGGTAATATCAAGGAGTGTAAAGTCCTGACCAACAGATAATAGGTGTATATCATTCTTAAATCTAGAACATAGAGATGTTCTTTTCATAGCTAGATTTAAGCAACATCTATTTAATAAATGGGATATTAAAAATTAATAGCTTTGACATATAATAAACTGAAAAACATTATTTGATTTTTGTATTTGATATCTTTAAAATAAAAAATAAATTCACAAAAACTCAAAGAACATCTACACACTTTAATGTATTTTTTTAAATGCCATTACCTTGGTCACTCAAGCGAGTCAATGAAAACTAGGTCAGGCCACGTCATTTCATTCACGTAATTCTGTTTTTGACTATCCATTCACTTTTCATTCTTTTGTGGCTTCAACCCAATGAAATATTACTTCAAAAGATAAATCAGAATTGTGTGGTTTGATTTTTTTTTTAACTCTGTATGTTTGGCTTAACAAGTCAAATTAAGCCCAACAGATGCAAAATGAGGTTTGTAGTAAATAGGGGTTTCTGAATGAGAATAAAAATAGAAATACAAGGTTCTACTTACTACCATTCTTCTTACAAAAAAAGAAGAAAGGATGCTAAGATAAGAGTACTTGTCTCTTAACTGTGCAGCTAACAGTACAGCAGCAGTGACAAATTCCCACATCTTCATAGTTAGAACTCCATATCAGGAGGACTTATAATGAATAAGACCTGTCAATAATAATTTTAGGATTTGCTCAAGTATTTTAAAACAAACAAACAAAATCTCACAAACAAACAGAAAGAAACCACACCAAACAACTTTCTTATGATGGACAGTTACAGCATGGCGTCATCATTTAAAGTTTGCTCATATTCTTGCTATTACCTTGATTTCTGTTTAGTGACCAAAAAAAGAGTACCCGTGAGTATGAAATAAATGTAAACTATCCCTTTCACTGAAAGTGCAACTTATTTTACAGAACACAAGAGAAATTAAAAATTTCATTATTGTATGTCATAGTTCAGACAGATTTAAATTACTAATTCAGAGATGCAACAGGTAAACTTCTTAATTCACAAGGAATAACTAATGGTCCTTTACTGCATCTTTAAATAAATGGTACAACTAAAGACAAAGCACATGATATTAGATGGATCATCCACCGCAAAATAAAAGCTGCATTAAACACTTACTCACATTTCACATTTGGTAGCTTATGAGATGCTTTCTAAAATTATTTCTAAGCAAAATCCTCTGAAAGGTGTTTGAATGCTGATGCTAGACTGGCCAAAAAAAAACCTCCAAAACCAAGCCTACCAAAAAAAACAACTCACACCTAACTTCACACACCCAGCTTCCACCATGTGTTCTGTCAGGCTAACATTTGATTTAGAATACATTTGCTTTTGACAACTGGCCTCCTCAGAAGGATCAATATTGCATGCATTATTCTTAGTACCCCACAAAAAATTAACAGAAAGCTTTTCCAGTTTGGATCAGAAGTCCCGTGCAAAGTCTAGAACATAATGAAAGTGGAGTATTATAACAATTTTTTCCTGAGATTGTTGTTTATCAGCTTTTTGGGTTTGTTTCCCTCCCTCCCCCTCTTCTTCTAACATACGCTTGCTCTTCAGAGGAAGAAAAATAAGTTCTTTTTTCAGGATTCCTAATGATCATTAGAACCTCCTCAAACAAACCTTCTTTTCCATTTTAAAAAGAATTACCAGGAAAAGATCCAACATAATATTTGCCTTAAACTGTTGACACATTTAAATCCTACCAACTGCAATATCTTCATTTTAATTTTACTCCACATGTATTAACATGTCAGCTTATGCAAGTCAAGAATATGTCTTTTTCACAACAAAACTATGTCTAAGGAGTCTTCCAGTTTTAAGGCTATCATTGCCATAACAAAAGGACCTGGTTTCCAAATTTTAGGGCGTTTCACAGCCGTTTCTACCAGAACAGTACTGATGACTGATCTTCAGAGGTGTAGCTATTTTATTGGCAAGTAAAGCTGACATTGTGCAAACCATGAATCTAACTCACAAAGCTGCTCAGAACCAACACCGGATGAAATGCATTCTAGTGTTTTACAGTCTACATCATTAATGGTTTGTCACTTTCAAAAGAATGGGAAACTTGATTTTCAATTGCTCACTAAGACTACCTTCTTACCAAATAAGACTTAAAGAGAAAAGAACTACATTTTGGATTATTACAGAGACGACAGATTTGGTAATTTTTAAAGTTCTGCTTTATAATGCCACAAAAGAACTTTTAGCTAACATTCTCAAAACACTTACCATTAGATGTACACTGAAGTTTTAAAATTTTTAATCTGCAGTTCCTTAAATGGCCTAGTCTTCCAGAAATGGAAATAGCTATAGCATATACCTTCTGAATAAAAAAAAGAGTTCAAGCACCTTAGAAAAGTACTAAAAAGCCTACTTTTTATTTTAAGTCCCAGTTGTTTCCTCTCTTCAGTGTTTCCTACACTGGGACAAAAGGGAAAGGGCCTTCAGAGAAAAATGTTCAAAACCATAAATCAGTTGAAAAAATTACTTAAGCAAGATTAAAACACCATCAATTTTTGTCTGAAGTATCTAAAGATTGCTGCTTACATAAACAGAAGTAGAACAGCAAAAGCAAGTCAGAATAGTCATCTGGCTACCATGGCAGACTTTCTAACAGTGTGATACAGGGACTAAGATGAAAGCTGTCTTAGTGATAGAGTGGAAATGAGCCTTTTAAAACTATCCCAATAGAATGTTGAAAATCAAAATACAGAAAGAAACTTTTCTACGTTTTTGCAGGTAATAGGGATGCCACAAAGAAGAAAATTATACCACACATATTCAAAACAACTGCGCACCATAGCTGTTAAATAGCTAGAAATGTAATTGAGTTTTCTAAAAATCTTCAAGTAATATGCAAGCTTATAAAGTGATAAATGACATTCACAGCTGAATTTCTAAGCATGGGCATTAACCGAAAATTGTAGGTTAATTTCACATATTAAAAGTTGCTTAAGTTGTTATTAGCAGCAGTGAGAATGCATTCATGTTGAACAATGCAATCATAAATCGTACAGAAGTTAACTTCTGGTCACCTTACTCTGGTACTTCTGACTACAGAATAAATTATATATATTCCACAATAAATAAAATAACAGTTCTTATTCACCAAGCAGCATGCATATCTGTAT
This sequence comes from Mesitornis unicolor, assembly GCF_000695765.1. Lineage (NCBI taxonomy): Eukaryota > Metazoa > Chordata > Aves > Mesitornithiformes > Mesitornithidae > Mesitornis > Mesitornis unicolor. The sequence goes on from NW_010183236.1 coordinate 51,570, forward strand.
TGTCCACACAAACAAGGGCAAATGGCAAACAGGAAAGCAAGTCAGGAGAGATTTAATTGGCAACCCACTGAGATCTTGGCTTCTGTGATTCAGAAGCTCTAAAACACTGTTTTTTCCATATAAATATTTCAAGGGAGCCAGGATCAAAGCCCCTTCCATTTTGCAGGTATCTCACAGCTTTCATCCTAACTAAATATGAAAATGGTTAGAAATTATATTCTGAAATGGCAGCCAGAATTACTCTTCCTCAGAAAAAGGCTAAGAGTGGAACCGTCTAATCCAATTAAGAGGCACCTGGTGATATGACTGGCAAGCTCTAGAGAATCAAATCCAAAGTGGCAAACATCCAGCAGAGACAAATTAGGGTGCAAGACAGGGAAATGTGACTTTTTAGAGACTCAGATGTTGAAGAAAGAACTAAAACGGAAAATACTCAGTCTATGTGTTCTCTCTCTCCCCACTCCCTCAGCCTAAACAACTAATATAGGAATTTCATGAAAACAGGCTCTTGCAAAATTCCATATCCATGGACTACATCTTTTTTTGTGTTCCTTAGTTCAGTAGAAACTCATATATATTATTTGTAGGTAATTCTTAGTCACAGATGGACTGCTTCTGCAATACACCGCCGGCTTAACAAGTAGCTTCACTTGCTAATCAGAGCTTTAGTACAAGATCTTTTTCAGAAAGTTAATGGAGAATCAATAATACAACTGGATGAATACACAGACTTCCTGATTTAATGTGCATGCATTTTATTCATTCAACTTCAACTAAAACAGCAAGCTCCCTGAGGAACTGTTACAACAAGTTGTTTTTTGCTGAACCAAACACGACAGAAAATTATCAGATTATGAGCATTTTTAATTAAAAAAAAAGAAAAAGAAAAAAGAAAAAGGAACTTTCCTTCAGCCACAAAAAAACAGATGATCAAACTGGTTATGAGGACCAGACTTTTCTGTGCCTTAGAAAAATGGTCAGGAACACACTTATTTGAGCTTTTCCCTGCATTTCTTCTGTTGTCAGCATATGTAGATCAATATAGAACACTGCAAAGCACTCCCTAATTGTGATGACTGCAATAACTCCATGGATATTTCAAAACTACTTGTCTATGCCATGGTTGCCTGTGGAATCATTGTGTTAACTGTGTACCAGAAAAGAGGGGTGTTTGATTTCTTCAACTCACAGTAAAATTTGCATGAAACTGACAACAACTTACTAAACCTGAACTAAATTAATAGTAGGGATAATTTATTACTACAGAAAGGAGTAAATGTAGGCATTAAACTCTCAGTAATTGTAGGCTTAACAGGTTTTTGTGTCATGGCAATATCAGTGTTAGCATTATATGAATCATTTACTTACACCGATTAATTGTATCTGATTAAAAAATAATTATACATTGATTTTGAAAATTGCTTTTCAAGTCGGTGAGCAGAGAGGTAGTATACAACAGTATAGATTTTATGAGGGTTGAAGGAAGCAGCAAAAGTTATAAACTATAATGAAAAAATAGAGTATCTAGGGAAATGGGATGAACTCCCTAGTGAGTCTAAATGGAACAACATTTGAAATTAATTCTGGTGTAAATAAGCACTGTTGCATCCATAATTGTCATTTACACTGCCACAGCACTGACATTTTACATATAAAACCAGATTTATTTTATGGCATCTCCATGCAGGAATTAAATGCTATTTAACTTCATAATAGCTAATGTTTCTAGAACAACTTCCTACAGAGATCCAAACACCTCTTACTAATGAATATGTTCAGACCTTTTCTTAATGCTGAGCCATTTATGGCCAGCAGAAGGGTCAATTGTTCTCCAGCAACAATCAGTGTTTTTAGGCAATGGCACTTAAACATTGGTGAGGCTCAATATCTCCAAATAAACTCAACAGTAATTTTGACTTGCAGGAGGACAGTCATACAAAGTAAGTGGAACCAAGGTTACCAGTAGCGTGAAGTAATCATTTTCATTACCAAACTGAAAAGCATATGAAAATAATCTTCAAAAGGTTCAGTAATATCAAAGATGACAAGGTGTTGAAGGATAAGTACCAAGAATCTCTTACAGTGGCAACTTTAAATTTCAGCTTATGTTACCTACTGGCCGATGAATGTCCCATTAGACACTGATTTCATAAGAAAAAGATGACCAGAGACTGAGAGATATCAAAGACAAATCTCACTTCGAATTTTGCAAGTGAGCATATATAAAAAGAACAGATAATCTATTCTTTTTGCCCAATAAGAGCCCAACCATTGCTATACTGAGTGAGGCTGTGAAGAGAAACTCCAGCTAGCAGGAAGGGTTTTAACCTGTCTAGAAAACAACAAAAGCTGCATCTCAGAATGGACAATAGTGTTTTAAGATACGTAATTCTCCAACACTTTGAAAGTAAAATGCCCATAGAGAAGTTATTTTGTGTCTTTTAATTTCTTCCCAAGTTGCTCATGAAGTGACCAGATTAGAAACAAAGTTCTTAGGGACGGCACATATAAAGCATGTTTATGTTAAACATATGACTGAACAGTGATGATAATGTTAAACATATAACTCAACAGTGATGCTATTAGTAAGTTTAGTTTGGCTAATGCTAGAAGCGAGATATTTCCCTCATTAAAAATCAGCTCTATTTTCTCAGCCTTCCTTTCTTCTCATTACCTTTTCTGTTCTCTTAACATCACTACAAATCACAGTTACTTCAGCTTAGTACATCAACTCTTTAGGGACCATAACAATTTTTTCCAGTTACGGACTAGCTGGTTGGTAGTAAAAGGATTTTAGACTTCTTTTTCTTAAGTTCCTTTAATTTTCCATTAGGAAAAAAATCAAGGCATTTCATTACGGCTTTATTTCACTTCACTTGGAATATTTAAACCATAGAAGTGACTAGATCACTGCTTCCACTTTGTAAGAGATGAACTGCTATTCTTTATAACACATTATTTCATGAGACAAAATTTTAACATATATCCTCAAAATGTGTAATTAACATTGTATGACGTGAACATCCTGATCCAGAAAGGGAATCAGAGTAAGGAAATGAAACTGACTTGAAATAATATTTAAGTAGTTATAAATTATCTTATTAAAAGACATTAACTTAAAGTGAAGCTTTTGCAATCTCTCAAACAAAACGGAGGTTTACGAAGTACTTTTTGTAGGGTTGTAATATCAAAGGAAAGCATCTGCTTTAATATTGACTAAGAGGTAAATCACAGACTTGCTGAATAAGAAAATACTCTGATTCTTTGGCCCCATTTCACTTCTGAGAAGCCCAGCATAAATGGCCACCAACTTGCTCCTGCACTGATCTTCCTAAAATTACCCTTCCCAAAACTTATGACACTGTCATCATTACAGTACAGAGGCAGAAGAAAAAAGAGCACTGGGAAAAGAAATGAGAAAAGGAAAAAAACCCAGGGTAATTCAAATATATTGGCAGTGTCCCCAGAAGGACTGGCACAGGGTGACTGTATTTTGGTAACATCTGGAAATACCTGAACAGAAATGGCTGTGGGCAGGCTGCCCAGCAAGAACAGTGATCATCACCGTTGTCAGAAATGTAGTTCCTTCCTATAATAACTTCACAAAGTGACTCAATGTTTTCTGAAACCACATAGTGGAGAAGCAGAAAATGGTTTCCCCTAGAGATTAAGAAATTATTCAGGGACTGGGGTCACTTTAACATGGAACTTGTCCTCTTGTGGAGCACTTTATTGAAATTGTGTGTTAACAGAAAAAAATCAGACTATGAAATAGAAAAAACCACTATCATTGCCTGTACATTTTAGAAAAGACAAGACATGGTTACTAATAATAAAATAAGAATGTGTTTTTTGATTCTTAGGCCAAGTCTAAGATTTTTCTTTTCCCTTTCTGTTGTATGTAAAATTAAAGTAACCACAAAATAACATATATTGACTGATAAATATTTGTTGCTTTCTGGCACGGATCTAGCTTTCAGAAACTCTGCATTTGGGGACTTCAGAAACACTCACCATACCAGTTCTTGATTACAACAAAGGAATTTAAAAAATGCAACAAACTAACCTTAATCTATGCATTTTTTATAATGTTTCCATTATTTTCAGGCTCATTAGGAACAAAATCCACCCCACTTTTTTTTTAAGTTAATTTAGCTGTGTCCAGATTTGATCACAGTAAATCAGTGAGTGAATTGGGTTCCTTCCTCGATTTTCGCTTCTGACAACCACAGCAATCATAACTTCTTTACTGTCAGCCAGTCAGTATCTATCTTTCTCATCAATCTTATCTTTAACTGTCTGTCAAGGAGAGAATGGGAACATAAAGCATCGCTTTACAGAAACCCAGATAAAGCTTATCAGTGACTTAAATTTAAAAAAAAAACAAACGAACCCACCAAACCAAAGCACTACCCAGAGACATCTACCTCAAGAAGCCCATTGGTGGTAATTAATATCTTCTTTTAAACTTACCAGAACTATTCTGTAAAGATTTCCAAAGGACAGTCTACTGTTACAAGCAGGTTCAAGTTCACATTTCAGATCAGGGATATAAAGATTCTCCTGTATACATACCATTCATGCAGTCTATGGTACATGTAAATTAACTTGTTCTACAGAGCTGTTATCAGATAACTATTTGCAGGAGCAAATTGGAAGCAATGTTTCCACTATCAATTAGTGACTCAACTATCTGATAAATCCTATTTATTGGGGGCATTAGGAAGGCCTCCAGTATGTTATGGCTCTACAGCTCTTCATAAATGTTTCTTTACAAAACTGCAACAAGATCATAGTATCACTGGATTGCAAATAAGCCATGGATCCATAGAGATTTACCTCAGCATCAAACAAGAAGCCTGTGACTGAGGTCTCCTATGTCCAATACTGTACTGTAACTACTAAACTCTCATCTTTCATGTTTTGCTTTCAATGAGAACAAATAAAATAAAATTAAATGCAAAATAACCAATTAATTTGTGTATGTAAAAGATACATGATTAGGGAAAAAGAATGCTTTCTTGCTTCAGAAGTATTAAGCAACAGGGAGTATTTCAAACAATTCTCTCTGAAATTGCATAGACTTTTAAAGTGTGCCCACTCTGCAAGCACTAGCAAGTAGGAAAGTCAAACAAGCAGGAAATACCATAATCATGTTTCAGTCAAATAATAGGCAGTTTGGATAGTTAAAGATACTAGCATTTTTCCAGGGAAAATGCTGCTCAGTATGAGCCAAATTCCTCATTCTGGTTCCATTCACTCTGGTTCCTCTTCACTCAATAACCTCAAGTATATTTAACTAACTCAGGATGAGTTTTCTAGAACTACTAGAAACTAGCTTAACTCAGTAAATACAGAATTCAATGTCTGCTTTATTCCTGGAATGATTTGGAGTTAAATCAACAATAAGCTGTTCAGAAAATTCAGTTTTCTGCAGGTAAAACAGGTAAACCTCCTATCCTTATCCTTTAAGATCCCTACGTGCAGGTCTTAGGCAGTTTGGTTGGTTGGTTGATTGGGGGTGGGGTTTTTTTCTAATAACAGAACAGAGCTTTCATCCTCTTATACTGATTTTGCTCAATGTTCCACTTAGAGGGAAAAGCTCTAGAGCACAGAGTTCAGTCAATGAGCAATTTTAGCTCTGCAGAGACTACACAGCACAAGGAGTTTGGTGACAGTAATTTTTTCCAAATACACACCATAACCCAATTGCTTTCTATCCTTCATCCTTTTGTGTATGTTCGTATTTATACATACACACAAAAGGCTTCCATATCTTTTCATGTGTTGGATTTTTTTTCATAGGCATTAAACAAAACACACAGCAACCATATCACCCCTACACAAGATACAAACAGAGCTTGAAAATCTGAACTGTAAGTACCCTGTGGGAAATATCACTGCAGCATGAACATTCATTCATTATAAAAACTGATTAAACTTTTCTTTCTTAAAGCCTTAAGGCTATTTTCAGATTCTCCCTCGCAGAACTGGGTCACCTTCACTTCCATCTCCACCCCTGCCCTCCTCTCCCCCAAATATATAATTTACTAGCATTAATTACATTACTTTAAAATAAATTCAAATAAGCAGAACATAAGGTATTCCAGCAATACAAGGAGTGTCTCTGGAAACATCAAGGGGATCAGAATCAAGCAGGAGACAAACCAAACCCTTTCTTCCTAAATACCAAACAGAAACCCATATGGGCTTTCAGGACAGAAAATACAGTGCTGTTATCTGCACTTAATACTATCTTGCCAATTGCCTTTACTAATAAACGTCAATAAAAATAATCTACAATATCAAGTGTCATAAACCTTCACAGGAGTGAATTTCCTTTTGGTCCATTCTGCAACCCAGTCTTCCGTCAGAAGTGTGACATTTTACATACACAAATCAGGATAAAGTATCTATGCAGATGCAGTATTCAATACAGTCATTGTGCTGAAGTACATCTATTCTAACAAGGGTGAACACCAGCAGTGCAGCTGTTATGCACTGAAAGACTCAGTCTGATAACTAATATTGCCCCCTCAGTCCATAACAACTACGCTACTGTCACTTCTAAAACCCCGACAGATGCTCCAGGTAGCACGCCACTCATTTAGATTATATATTTTGTTTGGACATAGTTTGACAGTACATGAGGGAACAGTACACCATGAGCAAGAAATACTGTAAAAATATGCCATTATGTTTTAGGCATAGTTCTTGAAGCAGGAGTTGAAGAGCACCCCATCCTTTGGCCTCTCCTGGGATAACCAAGAATTACAAACAGAAGGCACATAAGGCAGTCTCACCTGAAGAAAAGTAACACACAGGTTTGGGGCAAAAGGAGAATATTCATTTTGCCTATTTTGTAACCAAAATTTGGAACACGGGATAGAATGATAAAGAAGTAAGAAGTTGGTAAGAAACAAACTAGCAGCTGAAAACGCACTGCTTAAGACTTGAGATCTCAAAAAAAAAAACCCAAACAAGCAAAAAACAACAACAACAAAATAAATTATGCAGCTAACCTAGTGAGAAGTTTAATTGCTTCCATTTGCCTGTAGGTAAACATTATAGATGGAAGGAGAAGAGAAATGCAGAAAAGTGATAGCATTAAGGACCATGGAAAAAATGGAGTCAGTTCTGCCAGCGATGAGTAATTAATAGAACAAGAGAGTGCAATCATACTAAAACTATTTCCTAATTAAAATAATTATATTAGCTGGCCTTTAAGGAGATATATTTATAGCAAGTGTGACAAGCTATTAAGGATTCAATTTAGATCAGAAGTCTCAAATGATGTCTTTAGCTATGAGGGGGGAAGTGAGCTGCTGGCAAGCACAATAACTCATCTCATGTTAAGAGTAATTTGACTCTTGCAAGGGACAAAACTAGAATTATTCTGCTAAGATCAGAATTCAAATAACTTCCATGTACATGGTAGATTGCAAAGTGTGACACATTCAACAAACTACCAAAGTAGTTATTTGCTTGTTCATTTTTTTAAATAAATTTTTATCCAGTATATACTAAACCTGACAAGATTCTCATGGTTGTTTTTTTCCTATATTTAAATATTGCTAAAAACATCTGGAGTCTCTCACCTCTGAGACATTTATGCAGATCCTATATGGGCTGTCAAAATGTCCAGAACCAGCATATTAAGACTGAAACGTCCACACTAATGTATTTAAAAGGCATGGAGTTTTAAAGGTGAGTGAGGAATACAGGCAGGAACAAAAAAATCATAAGAAAATTACCTAAAATTTTTCCAAGTTCTTTATTTTCATCCCTAAAGGTAGAAGAACTGGTGTTTGATCTTGATCTGCTACTCAAAATAACAGGCATCCCAAAGTCAGACTGTGAAATCAGTAGTTTGGACTTGCTTTTTCTAAACAAATATTCTATTAATACAAAATCCTTCACCTACCACATAGATTGCTCATCAGGTTAGTCTTAAAGGACAAATACCCTCTGTATTGTACAGAAAGGTCTCTTGGAACCAGATCAAAGGTTGCCAGCAACATTCAGCAGAAAAGATCGCTTATGTTACTCAAACCTGGTAGACTATACATGTATATAGTAACTACTCCAATCCATAGAAGTAATCATTAAAGAAGGTTTTAATCATTAATTTAATCACAAGTCAAGAGGCATAGCAATTTATAGAAAAATAATGTATATTATGAGCTCACGGAAAAGTTACCTGACTGGTATTTTTAAACTCAACTGTTGTCATCAGCATCTCTCATCTAGCAAAGGCTTTTTCTTATTAGATTTCCAATGCTTGTCTGCTCCATAATCCTAAACCTTTGCCTCGGGACTACTGAAGGCCATTGGATTCACCTTTTTGATCACATTTCATTCCCCAGACACTGCTATTTCCCAGGAGTAAGCTTTTCCTCTGTAAGCTCTGGTTGCCAACACTCTCCAAGTGCTGATGTACATTTTTCTTCTGCCCCAGCATTATTGTTATCTACAGTGACTCACTGATGAAATTAATTTCCCCCCCTGAGCACAGTAACATACTAAAGTAATAAGTGGATTATTAACATGTCAGGGTGCCCTTTAGCAATGTGGGAAACTCATTTGCTACCATGGACAACAAAATGGAGTTCTGCTGATAGCACAACTAAATGGGATAATCTAGAATACTAAACTTGTAGGTATCAACTGGAGTGCAACACAGGGCTTATTAAATTGGTAATTAATAGACATCATCTTCTTAAGGAGACCAGCACCCTATGTCACGAAAAATTCTAGAGTCTGCTTTGCAGTTCAGCATGGAAAGTTCATGTGGTGTTACAATAATGTTTTCCTTCCTTTTTCTTTCATTAGAAGCAATAGGCATTCAGAAATCCTCATTCTTATTGCAGAAAAATAGTATGGACAGAGATGGCAATGCCCCTAGGACTGTAAATGTTTTATTTTATGTTTTTTTGTGATCCTCATTAATAAAAAAAAGTTTTTATAAAAAGCATCACCAAAACATAATTTCAGTTAACTAATAAGTGGATGGCATTGATAACTACACATATCTGACAAATTCACCAGTGGATCAGGCAGTAGCAAAAGGTGCAGCTGTGCTGCTTCAAAGAGCCTAAAGTTACCTGTTCTTTCAATGGCCTGCATCACCTGTTCTTAAAATATTACCATCTGAATATCACCCGCTATCTTCTTTTACAGTAATTGTGTATGTTAACTTAGCTCTTAGGCATTTGCTTCTTACCCGTTCTATGATGTAGGTAATTTCACAGTGGCAAACACACTGGACAGTAGAATAGTCCTGCTCCCACTTATATCAACACCAGAAATTCTGCACGAACTTTTAGTCTACTTTCTTCATATTATCTGCAGAACAGTTATCTAATAAGCCTATGGGTAACCTAGGTTTACCTCTTAGCAGTTTTCTAATGCACCTTAGGCTATGAAAAAATACATACAGAAGGAGTGAGAGAGGAAATAATTTCTACTTCAACCCATTTTAGTGACTTTTTGTTGACAACACAAAGAATACAGCCAGTTGTGGCTCTGCTGGCTTTAATATGGAAGTTCATATACTAACATACACTTACATTAGAAAGACTGAGAGCTCTGAGGTTATGACAACAATCCAAAAGCACTTTATTCTACAGTACTGGAATGAATTCTTAACTCCCTCCATTTTATTTAATCAAAGCAAAAAATTCATTTTAAATTTGCACAGTTCATTCATGAGGCTGAATTAAATTTTTGATAAGCCATAGTTAAATTTTTCATAACATAATGATCTACAGTATAATAGCCCTTTCACTTGCTTCTCCTATTCCATGCCCTGTTCTCCCCGTTTCCATGCCACCAGCCAGACTGAAGGGCCTAGGCAATGGAAAATAAAGAACTATCAGCTACCTTAAAATACTTAATATCAGAATATTCACAGAGTAGTAAGTCAGCACATACTATATTATTATTAGAACCAAAACAGTGGAAAATAGGAATCAAGGTTTCTTAACAGTATATCCAGATTTAATTTTGAGGGTCAGACCCTCAAAATTACACATATATTCCAGATGAAAATATTTATTCTCTTCCCTAGAATCCTACCAAAGATAGTCCCAAAAGATCAAGAGAACTCCTTTTTACAGACTTTTTGAGTCAGACATTTTTTCACGAAATGCTTGTTCCATCAAGACTAAACATTTAGGAGAACTATCTTGGGTTTTTTTCTGAACTTTCTCCACAAGCCTCTAACGTTTGTCTTCCAGTGCTTCAGCTGTTCAGCTTCTGAAAAGCCCTGCAGTCTTTTTTTCCAAGACACCCATGGTCACGCAGACTGTCCTGGAACTAAGGGTTCTTGCTATAGGGTTCGTGACTCCCTGTAGCCCTATCAACCAAATCTCTACTATAAAGCAAACTTTGCTTTAATTTATTACAAATAAGTTAATAAAAGAACAAATAGTCTCCCAACACAGATAAATTTCTTTTCTTGAATATGGTATTTATTGCAGCTACTCCCAAAATAGACTTCCTATTTGGTGTCAGGAAGAGGAAGCAGAGGTGTGTCTGATTTCTTCTGATGAGTTTCCAGTTTCACTAGTTTCCATTCAGCATCTATCTAATTAATTTGCCCAAATGCTCAAAAAGCACTTTTTTTTAAAATAATAATACATAATCAGCAGATATTTACAATTTATTCTCTTTACACTGAATGCTGTGTTACTGATGCATCAAAAACCTTTTAAATCTCCACTCCCTCAAAATCTTTCATAGAATCATTCAGGCTGGCAGAGACCTTAGAAAGTCACCTCATCCAAATTTCTGATCAAAACAGGGACAATACTGAATTCAAAACAGGTTGCTTTGGACTTTGTTCAATCAGATCTTCGAATATCACCCTGGTGCTCCCACTCTCCATTTCTCCAGAAATTCCTGTCAGAATATACAGTAGAATATGCAGTAGCTGCTGACTGCATTATGAAGTAGGCAAGTTAACAACTATTTTTTCATTCTGTCTCAATTTATCACAAAGCTAATGAAAGGATCCACTTATGTCTCAAGTTCATGCACTTCTAGATTCATTTTAGTAATTAATAGGAAGAAAAATAATATTTCATTGGCTTGTGTCGTTAATGGAATTTAAAGTTTAGTCTCCTCACTAAACTAGCAACTGTTTTTTCTATTTTCTTTAGTCTATAATAAAGGAAAAGAACAAAACAATTTCACGTGTGTGAATCTGACAAATTAGGAGAATGTGCAATGTTCCCCAATATTCACAAAAAAGCTATACCATGTTGGTCTTCAATACACAAGGCCTGGCATACTGGAGCAATATTTATATCTGAATATAGATAGGCTATGTTGAATAGAAATAAAATTGAACCATTTCTATAAACAATTAAAAAGTGACCTTGACACTGATAGTTCCTCAGTATCACCAGCAGAATGCTACTCATGAAAATAGAACTCTCACAAAACATTCAGCCTATCTTTTATTACGCAAATATACATATTTCATATATAAACATTTTTGTACAAACTTTTAAAAAGGCAATATTTACATATTTACATATATACATATATAGCAGCTGTAATTTTCTATCATACATTTACATCTTCTACCTTCAAAAACAGATGAGCATGCCTGTCATTGTCCTACCTGTGTCAATATTTTTAAAAACACAATTGTGAATCATGTGTAAAATGCAGTACGCCATACTATCAATTTTTGTCTTCTACTCACAATTGACATACTTTAGAGATGTCATCATAGACTTATAAGAGCAAAGTTCATTTAAAACATGCAAATCCAGATCTGGAACCCATCTTTCCTTAAATCTGAGGTGTAGGATTATAACTTTTTGATGCTAGTCACCTTTCTGAAGTTGACCAAAGTTTAAGAGATATTTTCATGTATTCCAAGTTGGACAAATTTTACACTAATATATCCTACATTTTGGCCAGTTAGGAACAGTTTCTGACCTACTTAAAAGAAACACACAAGATGCCTTTTAAAAAACTGAAGAAAAACCTTTTTAAATAAAACAAAACACTACATTCAGATAAAAGTATAATTCTGTGCTCTCCCCACCATCACCACCACTGGTAAGTTTGTATCAAAAAAATGAAGTGATTTTAGCATAAATTTGTGAATTCCAGCACAGTTATTGGGATTTAATTTAATAGAAATCTGAAAAAAAAAAAGTCATCCAGAATGAAGGAAGACTGCTCAAGACTACAGCAACGAGAACTGCTCCGGGATGATGTCAGAACTGTGAGATTTGGTTGATTTTGGATCCAGATCAACTAAAACTACGCACCTTATTTGGGCTAAGTCAGAAAATGAATAAAAAAATACAGAAGGAATAAGAGGTGCCATTTCTTAGGACTCAAGAGGGAAAAATGCTTTCCCTGTGGGAACTGCTGTACTCAAGTAGCCACTGGAAATGTGTGCATCTATGAAGCAGGCAAGTGTCTGATAGTTATCAGGAGAAATTAAGACATCAGAAAAGATAAACACACTTTCTTTTAAAACTAATTAATCTAATTAAGACTACTTGAGGAACATCTTATTACTAAATACCAGTAAACAAACACCTAGATGAAAGAATTGAGGATGCTCAAATTCACTGAGGTCAGCAAGGCAAGGTGGCTTGTTCACAGAGGAAAAACTGCAAAAAATAAATCCCAGACTACAGCATAATGTATACCAAGACATTGTCCCTGTATTTAAAATACAGGATGATAGTATTTTTTCCCCATTGACATATGAACAACAAATAAAACCAAGGCCTTAAAAAACAAAACCAAAAGACCCCCCAATAATATAAAAGAAAAAAACCCAAATGCAACAGAAAACAAACAAACAAAAGAAGTAAAACAAACCCACCCACAGTTCAGCTATTCCTGAAAACTTCTTACACCTTATAACAAAGTATGAAGGAAGACATGTCTTGTAATTTATTTGTCTGAGGCTCAAGAAAAGGACCACAGAGTATGGCAAAATAAATTTTCTTACTACTTTTTAACAAAAGATATCCTGCAAAGGAATCTTACAGTTTGCTCTACACAGAGTATTTCTGCATATAGTATTTCAACAGCTAGGTGTACAATGTCCTGCCTAACACTGCCAGGATCCATTGAAAGTGTCCCAGCAAATCTTTCTCCACACTCCTAAGGTGGGCAGTAGAACAACATCCTCAGGCAGTTAAGCCTTGGAACAGTGGTTGAAATGACACCGTGAGACTCAGTAGCATTTTCACTGGGGCATTACAGTCTATGGTTTGTATATCACTGTCAGATAAGGCTGACACTGTTTGGTACATCCAGAAAAAAACAGAAGAGCATAGCAATGGCTCAGATTTACACAGTCTTAATCCCATATAATTCCACAATAGGCCCCCTGCCTGTTGGCTCTAACTGGTTGGCTCCAGCCTTCCAAAGGCACAAAGCCAGTAGGAAACATTAGACAAAAGGACTTAGGTGGAATTAGGTGGCATTTAGGCTGGGCGAATCTAGGCCATACTATGCTATCCCATTTCTAAAAGCCCTGAACAGTGCCAGTGTATTTTGACCAACAAATAAGTAACAGATGGGTTACTGGGAAAGAACTGCATCTGAGTAATGCGTCATACCAAGATCTTAGCACATACAATTGATATCTAGTTTTAATATATACCTTCAATTCAGTTTCTCCAGCAGCACTGGGTTTAAAGAGTATCATGGCCTGTAGTCCAGTGGGATATGAGGAAAACATCCAGGTCATAAACTGATTTTTTCCCTCATTGACTTATCCTATGTGTGACAACACTAAAAACTGCTGCTCTGTGACATTCTGCTTGAGATTCTGTCATCCGCTTTTGCTTAAATAAAAGATTCCATCTATCTGAACTGCTATTCTTCAATTACTGTAATAATAAAGACATCAAATAGATGAAGAATCAAGTAAATTTAGCAATGTATCTGCAAGAGTGCTAAGAACAAAAACTATGTGCAATCCCATGTCAGTACAATAATTTATCCTACCCCTATTTAAACAGAATCACAGAATCACAGAA
>NW_010183237.1:0-2744 GCF_000695765.1 Mesitornis unicolor
TGGCTTCTTTCCTTCAGCCAGTTCGTAGGTCAGTAACATCATGAGCACTGCAGGTAGAGGAACAGATCATGAGCCACCCTACACAGTCCTCATTTTAGTTTGCTGGTGCCAACATGAAGACGGTTTGGTACTTGTAAGTCTCGAAGGACTCTGAAGCTGAGGAACCTCTGTGCAGGACTTCAGAATCAATAACTCATGAAGTCCAACACTACAGTTCGGAAAGGTCTGAATAACTGATGTGTGTACTCCATAGTTTCACCTCTTGCTTAAAGTTTACAAATTACCAAAGTCTTTCTCTTGACATGTGTGGCTTTGACAGGGTTTAGCTTAGCCCAGCTCAAAGATGATTTCCTGGGTTAATTTGTTTGAGACTGAGAGGAGTAATACATCTATCTACTAAAATTTCTGCTGTCCACCTGTGTGATTTGGGCTCTGTATGTAAGTGTGGCAGTCTCTGTGATTTCTTCTTTTTTCCCCTTTATTAACAGCACTGGAGGATGCACTACTGCCTGGTTTCACTTGATATCACGGGGATTAAATTGGTTGTGTTGACTTGTTGCTTGCTCTGAGGGTATTCCATGCAGGTTGCTGACCTCTCTGAAGGATGGCTTGAAGCTGTGTGGAAAACTTACTTCCCTGTTCATGTTATCCTATATTGGGTGCACAAACACAAGGGTGACTCCAGCCCAGAGCCTGGGGGTGGAACTGCTTTTTAATGGCTTTTAGGTTGCTGCTTGGCCTGTGAGCATTGGATGCTTTGGTTGTACAGCTTTGTAATGACGTGAGATGCCCCTCCCAAAACAACTGATACCCTGGTGGTGTGGCTTTCTTCTGGAGGATGCTGGAGACATTGGTGTGAATCCTTTGGGTATGCCTTGAACTTGTCTCCCATCTCCTGAGAGCTGTTGTAGAGGGCAGATCAAGATCCATCCCGTTTTTTGGAATCCGTGTTTTTGGAAAGCAGTGGACAGGTGTCTTCTAAGGGACAGCTTCTGATAAAGTTGAGAGGGAAGGGAGGTGCATCTGCATTCTAGTTTGAGTTGCCTGAGTCCCAAGGAGTTGTGGGATTCAAAACACTCTTACCAGTGCTCTGTTAGCTGTTGTGGAGGGCAGATCAAGATCCATCCCGTTAGTGTTTTTGGAAAGCAGTGGACAGGTGTCTTCTAAGGGACAGCTTCTGATAAAGTTGAGAGGGAAGGGAGGTGCATCTGCATTCTAGTTTGAGTTGCCTGAGCCCCAAGGAGTTGTGGGATTCAAAACACTCTTACCAGTGCTCTGTTAAGCAGCTTGGATGTCTTTTTGCTGGTGGGTCTCTTTTTTCCCTCTTGATTCTCCAGTGTGCCTGACTTCCCCTGGTCACTTCATGGGGACTTGGCATAGGCTGCTGGGTTACCACGTGCAGATTGGGTGTTATGAGGCTCAGAGTTGCACTGAATGTTTCTCCTTTTAGATCTAATTCATAGACACTCTCACAACGCTCTCCACTTCAGTGGTAGGTGGGATTTCTAGAGGAACTGCTGGTAAGGGCTTCACATGTATTAAATTGCAGCAAGTGGCAGAAGGGGTAGTGGTGTTGGAAATGATTCTCCTGGTATGCTCATTCAGTCCAGAGTGCTATAAACAAGAGACAAAAGAGACTTAAAATATTGAGGTTTCAGACTTGCCAGTTGTGCCTGTGCCCAGTATGACACTTGTTCACAAGCCTCGTGCTCAGGGAGTTGGCAAAACTCTTCTGGCAAGGAGGTGCTCTGGTCTGCAAGAGCTTTCCAGGGCTTTTCTGGCAGGGGAGTATCCTGCAGAGGAAAATGGTCCGTGAGCCGGCCTGGCAAAGCAGAGACAAAAATCTCACAGGACAGCAGTGTGCTCTGGGGGTTATTTAGTGGGGATGATCAGGAAGGTGGCTCGTTGTCTGAAAAATCAGAAGCCACTGTTATGGCCAGGCAAGTAGATGTGCTGGACTGTTGCAGTAGTGCGGGGTGGCTGCTCTGTGGTGCTGAAAATTCAATGTTTTACACCAAAAATAACCAAGCTGCTGCTTCTGGTGTCACACAGCTGTCATCTAGACTTACATTAGCAAAAGTCAGGTAGTTCTTATAAATTATTCATGGAAACATTAAGTCAGACAGAGCCATGGGTAGATGCTGAGGTTGGGTTTGCTTGCTACTTAGTGATTCCATGCCCTGGCTCGTTGAGCCCCAAAGCATCATCTCCAAGCACCTCTGCTCGCTTCTGTTATGTGAAAGCAGCAGCAATGTCCTGCAGTGGAGCAAGCATTGGCTTTCTGGCTGGCGTTGGCATAGACCCTGTATGTTTTTGAAGGTGCTCTGTGGTCACATTGCTGGGCTGCCTCAGATCGATTCAAGGACTAGCTGCATGCTTATTTTTTTCCCCCAAGAAGTGCTGTATTCCACTGTGTTCAGTTTGCCCTGCTGTTGAAACCCTCCTATTGCTTCCCTTCATGTTTGGTTCCTGGCTCTCACATTCATCTTGACACTTAAGAATACTTTATCGGCAGGTAGAAATTCACGTAAAAACAGTGCTGTTTGATGGGATGGCTAGAAAACCACAAGGCAGGTTAAACAATTTAGTTTGCTGTTTATATCTGGTGAGTTCAGGGATGGTCAGAAGCCCCTCCAGCAGAGGGGAGAGTGGTTCTTCACCCCACAGCTCTGAAGCTATGCTTGCTTGCTTCTGCATGTTAGAAAAGTGAGGCTTGTACATGAAACCCCTTTCCCCCCGCCCAT
>NW_010183237.1:2775-40743 GCF_000695765.1 Mesitornis unicolor
TCTTCCATGGGTGCAGACAGAGGTGAACTGAAGACGTTGCATTGCTGGTCACGATCTTTGTTTTATGTCCTAATGGGTGCAGAGGGAAGTTCAAGAAGGTGCTGCCAGTTGCTGTATTTGAACAGAAGTAAGGGTTTAGAATAGTAGAGTTCATGTGCTAAAGGGACCGTAATTAACAACATAAAAATGAGCTATTGCTTTTGATTCGTATAACTTCATCAGAGTAGAGAATAAAAGAACAGATGACAGAGATGAAGAAAATGAAGGAATCATTGGGTAGATAAAAGAAGTCAAGTACACCATCTAAATATGGCTCTACTGGGATATTTCTTTATGTGGTCACTTTTCTTCTGGGTCCTTTCTGTCCTTTCCTGCATTTTCTGGCAGCTGTCTGGTTATCACCACTGTTAATCACATCCCATAGCATGGTCTTGCTCTTCCCATGGCACCCTGAGGATTCCTTTCCCTCCATCTTCCTGCATCCTTAGTATTTTTCAGACCATGTCCTTGTTAGTTCCTGGTGACATGAGTGGAAGTTCCTTAATGCTTTTTCACATCATGAACTAGCTGTGTGTCTGACTTGTCCATCCTGAGTGCCCGTGAGCTCTTCCTCAGTGAAAATAGAATTAAAGAGCAGGGGGCAGGGAGGGGAATGCTCTGAGTATTGATGCTTGTTAATTGAAATGTGTAACTGAGTGTCTGGTTTCTTGAATGAAATTTGACTTCTGCCAGGTACATTGCCGTCTGCCAAATGTCTTGTCAGATCAGTCAAGGAGCTGAGTGTAAATCATTCTGTGATCCTTAATTGCAAGGATCTAGTCTAAATTAAAATCTCCTACGTGTGTGTATGTATGTGGGGTGGAGGAGAACCCAAAACACAAACAAATTCTAATAGTTCACAGGCCAGCTTTAATCAGATTGAGCTCTATTACTTTTAGGCCACTGGTTTATTACCCTTTTCACATGGTGATACACCCAGCACAACTGAAGGTTTTCATGCAGTTACTCTGCTCAGGGTTACCACCCGTAACAGAGCTGGTGCAGCAGAGCACGCACCCGCATTTGGCCTCTCTCCTTCCCTTTGACATCTTAGCTGAAACCTGTCTTCGCTGATGGTTGTGTAAGGTAATACACAGGAATCCAAGCTGGAGTGGACAACCTCTAACAAGTGCTCCCTTCCTGCTGGCTGCTGCAGAAGAGCGGGGGTGTAGTGGGGAGTTCAACCTTCTCAGCGGGGTTTGTCAGAGCTCATGTGTCAGACTGCAGCAAGGTGAACTCCATCAGTCTGGTGCCTTGGAATAGCAAGTGAAATGTCCTATTTTCCCAAAACAAATCTAATCATGAAAACAAAGAGTTTGTCATTTAACTAGTCAGGCAAATAATGCCTCTGTCCCAGATGCCAAAGATGCCTGATAACCCTGCAAGGTTTCTACGCCAACTGTTGCTTTTTGCTGGTTGTTTGGCTTGATTGACACATTAGTGAGACTTTAAACCTCTTGCGCTCCAAGGAGGAAAGCTTTTCTTTTTCCTTTCTCGCTTTCTAGGAAGTTCTAGCCTGTGGAGTTTGCTCTGCAGGTCATGAGAAATTAGAAGGGAAAAACTTCTAGGTTATTTGTGTAACTACTTATGCACTAACGATGCTACAAATGACTTGCACTTACACTCTACCAGCATATTACAAGATAATTGAAAACCCATTCTCAGAGAAGATGTTCTCTTCTTGACCCAAAACTCTACTTAAATGTATTTTTATATATAGGTATTTCACTTGGATTTGGAGGATGTCAGTGTTTGAGATGTATCATGGTTTTCTTTCCACGCACCATGGTCTGTTTGATCCTGAGTTCACCCCATCTTTCATTTGCTGACTTGTTCCCAAAGCACCCGTTGCTTTTGAATTTCATGAACAACGTCATGAAGAGAGGAGCTCTAATTGGGTTCAATGCAGGCTCATGCCTTGTGTAAAATGTGCTTTTAAGCTGAGCAGCAAGAGTCTTAATAAATGACCTTTTAAATCTTTTTTTTTTTTTATTCAGGTATAGTAGTGCTCATTAATAATGATCCTGCAATAGGTCTCCCATTACAGCTTTATTGTTAATTAAATAGGATGTAAGATGTATTGGATGTTTTCGAAATGAAAATGGGAGTTTTTAATAGAATCCCTGATTAAGGATACTGATCTGCATACCTGATGGTGCCCTGACAAAAATATCGCTTAGCAGCTATAGATAAATTACTGCTCTGAGACAAGCAAAACTTGCTTCCTCCCTCACCCCTTTCAGGGTAAAAACTCCTTGCTTGTGATGGTCTTACCTTAAGGAAGATGTTTAATCTCATCTTATAGGAAGGGGAGGCTATTCAGGAAAGGTTTCACATGCTGTGTATTTAATATATCCAATCTTTTGTTTAAAAGGCGTCGTATGTGAGGCAAAAGAAAGACCCTTACTTTGGTGATGGACAAAGGAAAAAGGACTGGCATAACAAAGAAGCTATACGGAGGGACTCTGAGCGTGTAGGTATGTAAGATTACTATTAAAATGTTTTAATACAGATTGTAATTTAGTTTGATTATTTGGTAGGCTGAGTACAAAACAACATACTCCATTTCAGAGTCAATCTGAAGTTCTTGACGTGATGGAACAGTTACGGTATGTTAACCTCAGTTAAAGCCTTCTCCAACTACAAAATAACCACTTTGAAGTAAAAATATGTTTGTAACATTCTGGTATTTTTAGGGTAGGTGCAGTATTGATTTTTAAGAAGCTTACTAAAAAATTTACATCTGAGCCTCTCCCAAAGATGGGAGATTGAGAAAGGAAGAAGAGATGTAAGAAAAATGTTTTCGATTATAACATTCATGCAAGTTTTATTCCGTAGTTCTGGGTTTTGTCTTACATCGCATAAAAGGGCCCATTTTGAACGGCACGGCTTTACAGTGGTGCGTCTGCAAGGGCTCTGCCTCCTCTGTGAGAGCTCAGGTTGTTAAATATACATATCCATCTGTGCTGAAAAAAGCAGCAGTGATGAGGTATTCAAGCCATATGTATTCGTCCTCCAATGAAACAAAAAACATCCTATAGATCCTCCGCAGCGTTCCCATAGCCCCTTATCAGCCTCTGATGTTAGAAGGAAGACTTCTTAACTTCTACGCTTTGCACAGCTGGCTGGTCTGTAGCAAAACTGCTTATCAAATAAAATCGTTAGGTTGACATGGTTGACCAAATGCTAAGTATGACACAGAGCACAAAACTAATGAAGGAATTTTCAAAGGGCTGTAAGATGATTGTTCTCCTTCTGATGTATGGATTAGTTTCTGGCCAGTTAAGCACCAATTAGTAGTAACGATGCATGTTTACTTTCTGTCCATCCATAGGAAATGGAGAGCAGGGAAAACCTTACCCAATGACTGATGCAGAGCAAGTGGACCAAGCATACAGGGAAAATGGCTTTAATATCTTTGTGAGTGATAAAATTTCTCTGAATCGTTCCCTTCCAGACATCAGACATCCAAAGTGAGTATATAGTTTGCATTTCCACAAGTGAATGTTTACAAGCCCTAAATTGCCACATCTGCAGGAGTGTGCTGCTTTTTATTAGGGACTCTTGTACCTTTGTTCATCAAACACAGTCCTTTCGCGGATGGGTCCTGTTGCCTCCTTAACAAAGGGCAGTGTGTAGTAGTTGGAATGGGAAATAGAGGAGACCGAGTCTGAGGGGAAAAAATGCCCTTTCGATTCCAGAAGACTTAAAATTACCAAAAACATTGCAGCCCTGTGCAGAGGAGATCTTGAACTTAACCCAGAGGTGGCTACTTCACGTCTTGCAATGTGACAGTTCAGCTCCTGAGCCTGCTGACAGAGCCAACAATTTTTAGGCACTCATAAAGTGGAGCAATTTATTTCTGTAGTGAAAACTGATGTAAATGTCTGACAAGTGCCCTGAGTGCCGCTGGGTGATGACTTTGTCACTAAACACACTGCCCAGTTCTTATGTTGGCCAACAGCTGGAAATGACCATGAACTGCTCAGGAGCAGAACAAGATTTGATAGCTACACTCAGGTGTATATGAAGAGTTTTATCTGCAGTTGACATCTTCCTCATGAGGGTTTATGAGTAGAAACTAGTTCCAGTTGAATGCTGCCTTTTGAGTTCATCTGTTTCTGGACACTCTCCTTCAAGATGGTGTCAAACTGGATTTTGTGCAAGCCAGGAGGAGTTTTCACTAGCAGAAGTGCTTCAGTTAGGACTTACCTCTAGCTTATACAAAGCTGATAGATTTTAAATACTGTTTGTGCAGTTCTTAATCCGAAAGCATTGTTAGACGTTTGTATGAAAGCTTGTTTTGTGTAAAGTCATTTTTATCACAGTTTGGTGAATCTGAATTCAACGTCTACTTCATTCATTAAATGTAGTTTCCAGAAGTCAGGTTTTATAATTTGCTAGCTGAACATTTGAGAGATTACCTCTTCAGCTGTCACAGCAAACTAATCAAACACACTGGCTTGACACCCTTTCTCTGTATATAGTCATAAACCAGAGCAGTGAGTATAGCTCCGTAAATATTTTAGGCATGCAGCTGAAATGTTTAAACATAGAGATAAATCAGGTGGCTGAAGATGCTTGCTGATCAGCCCATACTCAAGTGCTATGAAGTACAGTTGGAGTTTGCTAACCTAAATTATAGCTGACCTCCATTTATAGAGGCTGCCATGGGCTCTGAGAATTTAAACTTCAGACAACGCCAGTAATTCCTCATCTGAGGATTTAATATATAACATCACATTCCCCATTGTTTCCCAAAGTTTCTGACTCCTCGTTGCTAATCCTGCTATTTAAACTTTTTTAAAATGTGAAACTTCTAACTCCAGTCCCCATTTAAAATTAAGAAGTGACGTGTCTGGGTCACCAACGCCTTAAGCTGTGATTAGTGATACCACTGCAGCTGGTTTGCCTGTTGCTTGACACATCCTTTTCCCCCAGTGTAGCAAGTTGTAATTGTGGAGGCCTCAAGGAGAGGATAAACGGTGTGTATATAATGGATACTAGGATTAGCTGGGCAGGGAGTGGGGTTCTGTGTAACAGAGATTAGCAGTAGAGGAATTCATGACTGAAAAGGTCTGTTGTGCATTCCCTGTGCCCATTAAAAAAGATAACACTTGAAGTGGTATGGTTTGTCTTATTTAGGAGGTTCATGAGGGCAATTTATAATGAAGTTAGGCTGAGACAAAACTCATAAAGAGCGTTCTAGAAAGAAGGGAGCTGTGTTTTAGCTAGCATTTTAGCTAGCTTATTTTAGCTGGCATTTCCCATACAGTAAGGGATAATAGAGACGTCAGTTGGGGATGTGCCTGTAGACAGCAGGGAGTGTAAGGAGAAGGTGAACTGGGGAAGAACACTGCATCTGTCCTGTCCTAAGCTTTGGGGCCACGGTTGGGATTCTCCCCAACAGGTGGCTTGGGTAGGAAGGACAGAGCAGCAGCCAATGCGTTTGCTCACTTCTGAGATGGTTCGTGAGGACCTTTATGTATCAAACAGTGCATTGCCTCTGCTTTCTGTGAATTGAGCAGCCTGGGGAGGGCATGTACTGCATCAACCTGGTGCACCCACAACTTTTTGTCAACAGTCATGTCTTCCCCTGCTAACGTTTCCTTTACATGCTTCTGGGCTTTTTAATATTAAATACTAATTTTGCAGGTCTTGTAAAGTAATTGTAGATGTGGTAGCTGGAGGGAAACAATTTCTCGCCATGGCTTAATGGCTAAATTTAATAGCTAAAGTTTCCTACTTGTTCAAGTTAGAAAATGAGAACTCCAGTTTAAGAAGAGTTAGAAGAGATGTGGGGGCTTTTGTTTCATATTGGAACAGAATTATAGCTAGGAGCTATCTCAGAAGAAAGTTAAGACTGCAGTGCTAAGGGCTGGATGAAAGCAGTCCACGCAGCTTTATTTTGCATCTTGCATCTGTGCATTGCAGCCATAGCCTGCAAGTTCTTGGCAGCACCCCAAGACAATTCATTAGACTCAGAATAAGCTACTGTCCTTTCACACAGGCACCAGAGTAACTTCCTTTAACCACAGATTTATTGAGCTTGTGTAACATAGGTGCATCCTTCTCCATTCCCTGGGAAAGACACCAGGAAAAAGCTGCCGCTGCCAGAGCCATTTTCATTGGCATCTGCCCTTCCGGGGAGCAGGGAGGGAGTTACTGCCTGCATGTGTGCGCTGCGCTGTGCACGTAGAGAAAGCCTGAGTCTGCAAATCGGCTCTGGTGCAGGCTGGGCAAGAGCACTGGTGCTGTGGCAGGGAGTGGAGTGGGGCCTCCCTCCCCTGCTAATGGGAACAGGACAGCCTGCCCTGCTGGCAAGGACATCCGTCTATTCATAAATCTCTGTTCTCCGTTTTGCACTGACACGTGGGGTTCTAGGCTGTAATAGATTGTTGTCCCCTAGTGAACAGCTGCTGGATATTTTTTAACTACGGTTGTTTGTTGTATGGTCTTAGATGAACCTGTTTAACAAGGTTCAGACTCCACTTAGGGCCACACCTACAGGAAAATAAACACTGCGCTTACTGTAGCAGTTTGAATTTTCTTTGTTACCTTGAAAACACCCCCACAAGGCAAGAGACCATTACCCCCATTTCAAAATTAAGAAGATAAATGCTATATGGATATATCCCCAAATTCCAAGGGTCCATATGGGGTCTCTGCAGACCTAACTCTCCAGCTTAATCCCAAGTTCTGCAGTGCTTTGTGTTCAAAGCCCAGCCTTCACTTCTGTCTGCAGAACTGATCCCAGGTGTCAAACTAGACCTGCTGAAAAACAGAGAGGACAAGATTGTTTGTTTAGGAAAAGTATGATTTGAATAATTGTCCAGCATGGCAAAGGAAGCCTTTGGTAGAGGTTGGAGGTTGATCTATGTAGTTAATATGGAAGTGCTGGTGGTTTTTGGCACCGCCTTTTGACTTACTCTGTCTATGTCCAGCTGCAAGAATAAGCTGTACCTGGAGAAGCTTCCGAACACCAGCGTGATAATACCGTTCCACAACGAAGGATGGTCCTCCCTCCTCCGGACAGTGCACAGTGTCCTAAACCGCTCCCCTCCGGAGCTGATAGCAGAGATCGTGCTGGTGGATGACTTCAGTGACAGAGGTATGATCATTTGTGTGTGACATCTCTACCGTGTTTATCTATCTGTGCTTACCTACCTAAAGGATCAATGAGCTTGCAAACGTGTGCATAATGAAGTTTTCTACTTGCAACAGCAGAGCCCAGGTGAACCTTGCTCCAGTTGATTTGAAAGGTCAAAAGCCTAGCAAAAACCTCATGTTCCGTATTCAGTTTGTGCTAGCTGAGTTCCTAATGGCATGGGCTGTCCTGTGTTTTGCACAATGGGTATAAACAAGGAAGCTGGTTTTAATATTCTGCTAAGTGCCTGCGTAGCCCTTAATGATTAACCCCAGGGTTAAATGTTTGACACTTGGAATTAAAAAAAAATAAAATTAAAAATTAGAAAAGGAAATTTAAAAGAGGGTGGAATAGTTCCCTCCTCACATTCTGTGATTTTTGGTTTATTTTTTCTAGACACAGGAAACAGTAAAAGAAGCCTTGATAAAAGGTTTCTACCTTGTACTGCCTATGGTTTGGCTTACGTTTCTCCTAAACATTTTGCTCCTGAAAAGTAAATCTGCAACATCCAAAACTTTGACTGCTCTTGCTTGCAACTGCTCTCCTTATTTTGTACTGCACTGCCAGGAGCAGTCATTTGGGACTGGGTTTAAGTGCTACATGCAAAGATGCATAGTCACTGGCATAGCTCATCACCACAAATGGAACAACTAGTTGTAATTGCAGCAGCAACGTGGTGATGTAGTTGCTGAATTTACTTGTTCTGTAACAGAAAGACAAGGGATCTTTTTCACTGAACCATTTAAATGCTATGTGATATAAATGAAGCTAGAGTTTACTTCATGTCTTGTAGTTTGTACCCTTGCTATGGTGAAAAAGGCAATCAAGTGAAGGACAAATGAATGCCTTTATCATGTAGACATTGCACAGCTAGAAGGATCACATGAAAAGTTGTCTGAAGTAGCTGGTGTTCTGTGTTGTAGAGTACAGTGACTTTAGGACATTGTGATCAGATCTAGCAACTCTTTTGTCTCCTTTAAAATTACTAAGACTATTCAGCATTGTCAGTGCAGAGTTCAAGAGTCCTGCCACTGAAATTACTCAACTGGGGGAAAAGAGCTCTACGTGGATACTAAAGGATACACCTCCAAAAACCTGACACCTAGGAAGCTCCTAAAATGAGCTTGGAAACAAGCTCCTGAGTATTTAGTGTTCTGACTTACACTGATTTTCTAATAAGGACTAACTAACAGCTGTAGTGTTTGTTCTAAAGTACCTCTCTAACGAGTTTGCAAGCAAGGCATGCTGGTTTGAACAAATCAATGTTATATGAAATAGGTATTTCTTTAGAGGCTTTTCAGACTAAGCTGGGGAGAAAGGGAGGGGGGAAACCCCCCCAGCCTCCCAACAAGGTCTCTTTATTGCTACTCAGTCTAGAAGCAAATTAGACAAGCTCGTGCTGTAACCACAGCTGAATTGTACAAACAAGTTCCTTTTGAGAGAAGTGGAAGTAATGAAATCTGGTTTCCTGTGGATCTGTTTTCTTTGTTCTCTAGACGTGCCCTTCTGACCAGGTGAAAGAGAGCACTCCCGCCCCTGCTCCTTGTCAGTCTGTACACGTGCTGTTCGTCCAGCTCTCTCTTGCTGTTCCACCTGCCTCTGATAAGATAAGGTGCAAGCTCTTCCTCGTCAGTCATCCATCGTTCATACAATGCTTGCAAGAAGTAGCTGAGATTAATTTGTGTGCAGCATCTATTTATGGATGAGCATAAAAGGCTCCTGGTGTTGGACAGTGAGCTGAACTGCCAGGGCAAGAGGATGACACACAGGCAAAGAGAGCGCTAATAAAAAAGGTGTTTTGTTTTTTGGTTTTTTAAACCAGTGTTTCAGGCTAGCTCAGTTGATCTATGCATGCTGGGACAATTGCTGGTTAGGATGAAACATTTCTCCTTCGGTGCTGTCAGTTCTGCACCTGCACTGTAGTGTACCCTGCTCCCTGCTGCTCCTTTTCCAGCAGTCAGCCTTCTTCCTTAACCACACTGGAGTTAGCTGCGACATCCCTCCATGGGTTTAAATAGATCCATAGTCTTCAAGAGGCCGTTAAGTACTAAACATGTGATCTTGACTTGATAGGCTGCTGGTTACAAATTTCTCATTTTAATTTATCCATTGTATGTATTTAAAAAAAAACAAAACCCAAGCACTTCAACCCACAGAGCCCATAAGCAGTGAAAAGAATGATGAAAGATTTCTTGATTTTCTTTGAAAATCATAAATAAATGATCCTCTCTGTTGTGTCCAAGGTGGAATGCTGTGCTTCTGTTTCAAATGCTGACCTACAGATTTGTAACAGCATCTTCTAAAATCACAGAATCACTGTTGGGTTTAGTGATAGTAGAGGTCACATATGAGATCAGAGAGGCATAGTATGAACAGTAAATGTCATCTTCTTCCCCAAAGAGATCAGTAAATAGTCATTATAAACTCTACTGAAAAGCAGAAGATGAAAAGGATAATCGCTCCATAAAAATCCATTGTTAATTTATTTTAATCGAGAGGTTGCCCTGACAGGATAAAATATTAGATATACTCTGCTGTACCTCACGATGGTCTTTGGCTTGAGGGTTGTCTGAACAGACCTCTAGCACTTTAATAACTCTTTAAAAAGACTAATCTTGAAGAACATGGCTTTCCCTGGCGAGGAAACTGTATCTCTCTTCCTATCATTTCTTGTGTACTGACCCGTGCTGGGGTTAAACAGTCCGGGCTCTGCCGAGCTGCCCTCGAGGTCCTGTTCGCGCTGCTCTCCCGTTCTGCACTGGTTTCTGTAGGTGATGACGTTAGTGCCAATCCATCAGCCTCTTTCATCTGTGTATCTCATACATGGAGAATCTTTGCTTCCCACCAAGTAAAGAGCACTTTGCTAATAATAGAAATACTAAATATGGAAACCTGGCTACTGCGCACAACAGTGGTTTTTTTCTGACAGACAACTTTACTTTCATATGTTTTTCATCTGTTTTTAAGCTTGAGAGCAAGGAATTTTTGCCATGACTACGAAGAGGGTTGAGAAGTTGGCTTACAAAGTGATGGGAGAGTGAAGACAGGTTTCTGGGTTAGTTGGTGGCTGCTGTGCTCTGCAGCATACCTGAGAGGCAGCTGTTTCCTTGCATTAGCGGAGCTCTCGGACAGATGAATCATCATCTGGAAGTGTCAACAGCCATTTGTTTCTTCATTTGTTTGAGAGAGACAATTCTGTGACCTTTAGCAATAACCATTTTTCAACCAAAAAAGGCTGTCCTGATGACAGCAGATCTTAACAGCAAGCAGTAAAAGCTTTACGAGTCATGTTTTTGAAATATTTCCTGTGCTTTGTATTTGAAAAATCAAAATGTGCTGGAACAACTTGCTCTCTGGATTTTTTTTTAATTTTTTTTTGCATGCCTGTAGTTATAAAGCTAATGATCAAAATCTAGGCTTGCTTCAAACAAATTTAGTGCTGGATTCCACATCAGCCACAGTGCTCTGGGAAAGGCCTCTGTCGGTGGGATCAGTCTAATTCAGCACAGTGCTACCATCCAGTTCTCCTCCTTGTTGTCACCTCCAGCAGCCGTCTTTGCTGACACCTGAATCTTCCTTTGTGGGCATTCCCTTGCTAGGCTGGGTTAGCTTACAAGGAGCTGCTTTCCAGCATACGCCATTGATCATAACAGAGTAAATATTGTAGAGCTATCTTCTACTTTTTCTAATAGTAGTTTCTATTATCAACACAGCATTCCCATTGAGACTGTTATAATAGGTTATGCTTTTTTTTCCCCCACGAACTTAGTTGGGATGTCTGTGATACAAGGACTTTCTTCTCCTGACCATAAGCATTTCAAAACAATTGTAGGCATTTAATGTGCAGAAGAATATAGGTTATATTGAGGAGGGAGGCACCAGTTCAGCAGACTGTGGTTGAAGGAATAAGAATTAACCTGCCCGGCGCTGTCTACCTCTTCCTGCACGCGACTGAGAACTGCTAAGGACCCACAGACTGACCACGGATTAACCTCAGCTATTTCAGGGTGGTCCAAAATAACACCTACCCTTCCAGATAAGCAGAAATCAGAATGCAGTACATCTGAATTACAACTTCAGAATTCCTGATTATAAAAATGCTTAGCTCTAGCAGTCCTGTGTGGATTTGTGGCTTCACTTTTAATTTCTATAGCTATTCTTTAGTCCTGATCTCAGTTAAATTAAGCCTTTTCATATGCTGGCTTGCAGGGTACTAATTATATCCCTCTGAGCATGTTGTTACCAGAATGGCCCTAAGTAAACTAAATGCTTTTTTCATATGTATCAGTTTTCTCCTGGGGACTGTCAGATGTGAAATTTGTTTGCTTTTTGATTATTTAATTGCAATGCTGCTGAGCAGTAAGTGGGTTCTATTATATCACAGAAATGGGAGGAGGGAAAGAAGAGTTGAAATGCAGGTCAGTTTGTAACACCGCAGGTTTTTGTGTCCTCTCTGATGGTGTTTTATTGTTGATAGCAGGCAATGAATAACACACAGGCAGTTCAGGATTCTTCAGGGTCAGCTTCAGTCCCTAGACCTACAGTGTTAATCTGGCTGTGGTTGGGAGAAATCAAGCTGTTCATCTCTAGTGTCTGTCTTGTACAAAACGGATTGTTGGTCTGCATCTAATTCTCGTAGCTTGTGGACACCTCTGCTGTATAAGCTATCTCCATGTTTGCATGAACAAAAGTCAAGCTGTCCTCTGTCTGTCACTAGATAAATTAACAGCCTTGAGCTGGAAGAACAGAAGGCAGAGGGTGGCACATTTTCTCCTTGCAGGATTCTTGTCTAAATGTTCTTTGTTTTTCCCCAATACGTATTTGGTAGCTCTGTACAGCAGTGGAACATGAAGTATGTACTACCATTGAGTGAAAGGCAGAAGTCAAATTCTCCTGTCTGTTTTGGAGAAGAGTTACCTCTCAGGTGGAGCCTGGACTGGAGCACATACAGAATCACAAATAGTTGAGGTTGGAAAGGATGTCTGGAGATCATCTAACCCAACCCCTCTGCTCAGCTGCAGCAGGTTTCTTGAGCTCTTACTCAAATTCTGAAAATTCAGAAACCTGTTCTGCTGTTCAATCACTCTTACAGTGGGTTAGTTTAAAAAAAATCCTTATGTTTAAGCAATATTTCTTGTACTTCAGGTCCTCTTCTGCAAAGCTCCGTTCCAGCCGCTGGGTCCCCAGTCAGTACAGGTGCATGGGATGGTCCTCCCTGGATGCAGGGATTTGCATTTGCCTTTGTTGAACTTCAGGAGGTTCCTCTTGGCCCATTTCTCTCGCATGTCAGAGTCCCTCTGAGTGACATCTCAGCCATGCCTGTATCATCTC
Source organism: Mesitornis unicolor (assembly GCF_000695765.1). Lineage (NCBI taxonomy): Eukaryota > Metazoa > Chordata > Aves > Mesitornithiformes > Mesitornithidae > Mesitornis > Mesitornis unicolor. The sequence goes on from NW_010183237.1 coordinate 15,293, forward strand.
CAAACCCTCTGAGGGCGCACAGTCCCAGCACGTGGGTCTTGGATGGAGATGTTGAGTGGTATTAGCCCTAGTGTTGGCCCCTGGGGTGCACAGCTCATAACAGTCCAGGTGTCCAGCTCGGCTTTGTGCTCGTAGGGCTCAGCTGGTTTTCTGTCCACCTCAGTGCTTATCTAAGCCCAGATTTCATCAGATTGTCCATAAGGATGTTGTGGGAGGCAATGTTGAAAGTCAAGAAGTCTATTATAGGTGAGAAAAAAATGAAGAGTGAGGGAATCCAAACTGTCGGTAGAGGAGACCTAATAAGATGGGCTGTACAAGTATCCTATGTGTCCCGATGCCCTAGTTCCCTTGTCAAGTCACCAAAGGGTATTTAACTATCTAGGGAACACTAATACCTCTAAAACTTAACTAATTGCATTTGTTTGTTTATCTGGAACACACTGACACCATGTATTTTTCAGCCTTTGCTTTAATGTAAATCATGGTTGGGTTTTGACCTTTTCACCCATTGCAGCAATCGAAAATTTTAAATTATTCAAGGCATTGTAAGCTTGCTGTGTGCTAGGAGGCAGTGACTTAATTGCTGAATGTCATTGAAAAGAAACATCTTGCCGTGTACTTGAGGCTAGCTCTGAGCAGGGAGGAAAATGTTCACACCACATGGGTGGTTCGGAAGTGCTTTGGGTTTATCTTTATAGCTTAGCTTGACAGAAATCAGTGATTGTGGCTACATGCTTAAATTTCATATAAAAGTCCCTTTTCAGCATTCAATTATTTGCATATTGATGGATAACCTGTTCTTACTCATTTTTTAGAACTACTTTTGTGTAAATGACAGTGTTTTAGAGCAACCGTTGTCCCTTGTTGAAGAATGAGAACCACGGCATCAGTCACCTCTAAAGCGTGCATTATATGCAAAGTGCTGTGTTGGTACAGCAATAAAGTTGAGTGTGGCAGCACTGAAAATACTGCAGTCTACAAACATCAGGGTTATTCTGGAAGTGTTAACCCAGCTGGGCTGTCTGCCTTACGGCACTGTATGTCTGTACAATGGCAATACATGCAGACTTAACATTTTTCTTCCAGTAACCAGTCAAATTCCGCACCTGTGTCTGGGAGTAACAGTTTCAGCTGAGGTACTTGGATGTATTTAACCCAGTGTGACAATGACATTTGCGAAGTCAACCTTCTGGCATTTGGATTAAACACCGTATATCTTAGGATGTGGTTATCCAAGAGGCATGTGTATTAGGTGATAATTGATTTTGAGGAGAAAATTTTGTTAGAAGCAAGGTGTATGGGATCTCATTTTCCCTTGGGAGGGTCATTAGGGAGGTTCTGTATTTCAGCTTGTTCTTCCAAAACTACCCTGTTCCCTTGAGCCGTATGTTAATTTGTGAAAATTATACCTATTTAGGAGTCCTGAAAATTTTTCAGCCATTTTTATTTTTTTTCTTATTCTTCCCCACTTTTACCCACTTTATTCTTAGCTGTGTGTTTTCAGCAAAAAAAAACTTTGTGCAACAAGTAGTCGAGCTGCTCTGTGACGTTTGGGAGACAGCGAAGCATTGTGAGCCCAGACGTTGGCATGTGGCCACTGCTCGAGCGTCTCTGAAAGGCAACAAGGGGCTTTCAGGCCTTTTAATAAGGGAATCCAACCAATGTTTTCCCCAAGCAGTGAGGTTTTGACCAATATTTCCCCCTCATATTCCTTTGCTTTGCACCCTTGTGTAGTCTCCACACCTGTAGCTTGCCGGAAAGTTTAATGGCAGGAGAGTCGCAGAGCCGATCCGTTCACCGAGTGCCAGAGCCACAGCCAAATCCTCCTTTTCCCCTTTAAGTATAAATCCCCTTTTAAATCTCTCTTTATATTGCAGTACATGTAATTCTGGAGGCAGCCATATGGGATAATCTGAATGGAAAAACAAATGTGGGTAAGGCTACTTGCCTGAACCACGGCAGCGTAATTTGGTCTGAAGGGCAGAAGTCGTGAAGTAGCGCACTGAAGGGACAAGGCAAGGGGTGATTAATGTGTTATTTGGTGCAGCATCAGGTACGTAGCAAATGCAGCTCTGTTCCATTACCCACATCTGCCAGGCTCTAATTGAAAGAAATCATGTTCTTAGTATCTGAAATAGAAAACGGTTTAATACTTGAATTCTTTTTGATCTTTAAATGGAACAGTAAAGGATTTATGCAGCTGAAGAGATTATCTTTTCATCTTTAGGCACATGCATTGTAAAAGTAGTATTTTTCTCTTAAATGCACTAAAGTGCATCTGGTTAGTGCATCTCTGAATAGGGAGTGACTGTGCTTAGGACAAAGTGGTGACAGTCTTTCTTACTGAACTTTGAATATGATTCCTTTAGAGCTTTTTACCTTAAAGGACTTTGCTTTTTCACAACCTTTTCTTAAACGTTGCTTTCAAGGTCTCCTGTAGAAGTTGTGGTAAGCATTGTATCCGACAACTGATAAAAGGATTATTTTTGTAAATAAGTCACAGAATAAATAGGGGTTTTTCCTTGCTGTTAGAATTCATTGCAGAATATCTCGGGTCTGTTTAGACCCATGAATAACAGCTTTGAAGAAACAGTAATGAAATGAGTATCTGTCACTAGATCTCAGGCTCCTGACGTGCTCAGTTTGTGGGTCTGGTCATTTGTCTTGGGAATTCACACTACCAAGAGCATGAGGTCGCAGTGAGCAGTTCTCAGGCCATGGTCAAGTTCTAAGTATTTCACCATTAAAATGCTTCTGATGGGAGCCAACACTGCTGTTATTTGTCATGTAGAAAGTGACTGGGCTTTGGTGATTATCAGTGCTTCTGGTAGTGGCATTAATGTTACAAAGTGAAATAGGCTTCAAAGTCATTTAAGTGGTTATGTCCCACAGTTTAAATGTGACGTTCATTACCCAAACTCCAGTGTGAGTTCCATGTAGCACTGCAGAGCATTTGTACTGGTGGAGGAGTGAATCCATGAACTGACCAATACTCTGTTTGGTAGTGAGCACCAAATGAAGTGGAGCAATAAAATAAAACCTGATGCAGATGTCCAGCTTAGGTTCATGAAAGAGAGTAATTTGTTGTTCTCCATTTCTGTCAGTGTCTTGTGGGTGTGGGATATTTTAGACAACTGTTTGTGACAGAGCTGGCTTTGGATCTGTAGTGAAATGGGGATGGGATTCAGTTTTATGTTTTCCTTTTTTCAGTATTAATTTTTAATGTATCTCTAAGCAGCATTTCTGCGCTTGTGTATATCCTTCATAAAGGGATATCTAAAGCCTGCATTGCTCATTAGGCAATGGCTGGAGAGTATTAAAAATATATTCTCTGGTGTTTTAGGAGACCTGAGGGCCCATTGTAGTTGTTTACTTCAGCTATTTTTGTGACAGCCTAAATTAACTAACCAGTTTACTTTTCATCTTGTATTTTTTATTTTAAGATTAGTTGCTACAGCTGAAGGATTCTTCTAGAAATGAGATGAGGTGGCTTTAAAAGGTCCAGTTTGCTATGACTTTCTGAGCTAATTACTGCGTAGTGAAGGATATCTGGCTAACTGAAGTTTAAAAAAAAAGAAGAAATATTCGAGGAGCAGAGTTTCCTTTACCTCTTATTAAATAAACCTAACTGCATTGCTGGCTACCAAGAAACCCTGTGCATGTGTGCAAGCTTCGATTAGCGGAAGCTTGCGGGAAAACAGCTTTTATTTTATTCTCCTCACCTTGAAGTACATGTCCTTATCTGCTAGGAGTCAGAAATCTAGATATCTGCCAGCTGCAGTGCAAAACACCATTTTAATGCTTTACAGCTGCTTCTCTATAGAAGTTAATTGGAAATATGGTTCAGACACCCTCTGCCAGTACTCGTATGTGATGTCTATTGTTGGTAATCATAGTTTCTGCTATTTAAGCATGCATTTTGGGTGGTATTGACAAAGCAGCTGTTCCTACAGAGGGACTTTGATAAAGGTGGAAACTTCTTCACGTTGATAAAATTGGAAGGCAATGCTGCTGCAATCTAAAAATAAAAATGGATAATCTAAACCACCTTCCTTTTCTATATAGCTTTAATTGCAGTGATATTTTCTTAGTAATGAAATGTCACACTCACACTCACTGTAGCATCTAATAAAAACTGTCATGAGGACCACTGCTGCCTGTTACCCATAAGCTACGTATGCATTGATGTCTCCATTGAAACATGGTATTTTACCTTGCTGGAAGCCAAGCCTCGAGATTTAAAAGCATGGTACCTTCAGCCATTGGTACTACCTGCTCCCTTCTGATGAGGTGTTTTAGTCCATGAGATGTTTTAGTTTTGGTATCAGCACAGCTGTGAACAGTCCTGGATTTGTCCTTCACCATTCAATAAATGTATTGACCTTCCTGACAGATGTCAGTTACTTACTGTAATAGTTGCATTTCTTGCTAATAAAGTAAGAGCGGGCATTGGGAACTGATCAGTGAAGGAGCTGTGGCAGATACACCTACCCTACTAAAGACCTGAGAAAGACCCATCAAAGACAGTGCTAAAGTTTCTGGCCCTGGTGGTGCCAGGACTGCCTCCCCCTCACAGCTCCTGTCTGGTCCACACAGTGGGGGTCAAAGGCAGGAAAGTTGGGGTCCTCAGCCAATAGGGGCTGACACGACCATGTATTGACCACAGAGCAGATTTGGGTATAAATGGGGCCCTGTCAGAGGACTCATTTGAGTCGATCCTCCTCGGAGCAGCGGGTCTGCAGTTGAGGACTCTCCCCTTGAGTCGGAACACCACTTAAGGTAACTTCTCGAGATTGAGAGCCCTCCCTTTTTGGTGAGTGAGTGAGTGCACATTTTGGATCGTTTGGCCAGAAACTTAAGAATTCTTAACTCAGCTGTGCCTGATAATATTCCCAGCCAGCATATCGAACCTGTATTTGTTGAATGTCAGTGGGATGTTGCTTTGGTGAATGAAGTTTTGTCTGCTTCATTTCAGTTGCAGATAAAAGCTTGAGTTCATTATTTGTGTGCGTGTAGCCATTTTGGTGCAATTCCATGACAGAGCCTAGAAGAAAAGAGTAAAGAGTGAGTTTCTAAACAAAACTTCATCTCACCAGAGGTTGTTACTACAAGTCAAATGTGTCTGTATTTTTCCTGCAACTGTACTGGTAAATTTGTCATTTGCTAAATACTCCATTTTATTTTCTCTGACATGCAGACAAGAAGACAAACATGTTTTTGCCTTGTCATTCACGGTTATCAATGTATGGACGTTATTGTAGGATGACGGATTGTCAGTTAGTTTTCCAATATTTTGTTTGGCTGCAGCCCCAAAGGAAAAATTCAGTAGGTCTGTGCTGTTAATTTTAGGCTTCGTAGTTTTTCGTCCTCACTTAAACACTTGAGATCAAAGCCTTTGGACTCCAAAGGGATACATTCCTACCAAATCAAAGCAACTTTCAAGTGGTTACATCTTGGGCCTAATGGCACACTCAAGACAAAAGTCTGGAGTAGAATTTTCAGTTAATTCTTGTGCTTGCTGGAATCCTTCCTCTTTTGTTGTTTTGTGCAGAGCAAATATTTTTCGGCCAAGAAGTTTCTTTGTACATGAATACTGCTGATAAAGGCAAAGCTGAATCTCTGAGGGTTGTTTTATTTTGGGTTGGATTTTTGGGAGTTTTTTGTTTGTTTTTTTTTTCTTTTGTTCTTTTTTTTTTCCCTGAGCAAAACTCCGACTTTTAAGGCTTTAATCTCACAGCTGAGATACGTTCCAAAACATTTCAGCATTCATCAGCAAACTTCTGAAATGCTTTTGCACCCCTGCTTGCCTCTCCAGCGCTCAGAAAGCAGTTGATGATGTTGATTAAAGGCAATTAAAGGCTGTTCTGGTCCCTCACAGTTTTTAACTCTAGTACAGAAAGTGAAGTATAAATTCGCAGCATCCTGAACCAGTGTGTGGTACGTCTGTTAGCCTTGGACTGCTGGAAGTGGTGATGCCATTGGTATGATGGCTTGTTCTCAAGTTTTTTTTAGTATTTTCACCTGCCCATGCAGTGTTTATCAATACAGAATTATGTTAGCATTGAGCAGGAGTGCAGGCATTCCCTTGGTTAGACAACTGGATAATCAAAAACACTTTTTAGCCTTAAGATGAGGGCACCAATTCCTGGGGTTGAAGGCAGTAGCTGGGACAGCAGTGCCCTTCCTGCTAGTCACCATGGCTACATCAAGCTTGAGTTGAATATTAAGTGGGCTGCAAGGAGTTCACTCCTGTTTCAGCTGCTACAAAAGCGACCTAGGCCAGAACTGCAGCTCTCCAGTTTGTGTTTCAGCAAAACAGTGTCTGATGTTAAAAGCAATCAACAAGGACGTGACTGAGAGTCGCAAATTCACCTCTTCAGATCAAATGTAGTCAACAGAAGAGGAAAAAACCTAAACAAGTGCTTTAATCTTGATACATATTTAATGCAATGGGAAGAGAGTAAGCTAGAAGGACTGTTCACCCTGGGAAAGATGGGTTATGGCACAGGAGGAAAAATCGATGTTGTGGGTTGACCAGGGAGTCAGAGTGCAGGGCTGAAGAGCCTGATGCGTACACCACAGGCTGGCTTCACTGCTCCTCATGAGCAGAAGGTGCTTAAACCTTGCAGCTTGAAGGAAGGGTGAGTAAATGGGTTTTTCTGGATTCCCTCTGGAAGAAACAGTTGGAATAACTTCCTTCACAAATGCAATTTTCCTGAAAGGTTAAGAGATTGTGCTCTAGCTGAGATGATTATTCCCTGTGTATTCCCCTGCTTGGAAATGCAGCCTATGAAACTTTCCCTGGGGTCTGGGTGTATTTATATGCTAATGCCCGTAGATGTGAATTTTAAGATTACACCCTTGTCTCTGTTCAGTACTAGTATTTCCTGAAGCTGTAATTGAGCAGGGTTTGGATGTCTGCTGCAGGGTGGAAGAAGCTGTGAGAAAGTTCCCTGTGCAAATTCAGGAAGGAATTGATGGTAGAGGTGAGACAGCAGAAGTTTGTGCACTTGGGTTTATTGAAGCACACGGCACAGCCTCGCAGAAGTGGTCTTTACCCAGCGACTTGCAGTCTGCCTTATTGCTTAAGTCCCGTGCTTCTGCTTTTGTGCACGTTATTGTACCTAAAATGGAAGTTTGGTTTTAAAACATTTAGAAAGAGAGAAACGTCAGTATGCTATTTCCAGAAACCCAATTCTTTTAATCTTTGCTACAATCTAAACAGGGGTGACAGCCATATTAGCAAGTGGGGTGCTTCACTTTCAGCTGCTGTCCCATACATCGAAACCCTTTTTCCCCCTCAGTTTTTGTTTGCAAAGATGTGCTGAGACCCAGCACTGAAGCAGAATGGGCAATGGAAACCGGGCCCCCTCCACTTTGTCTACCACAGAAGTGTAATCAATGAAGCAGCAGATATTAATGTTCTCCCTTCCCAGGCTTTTTCTTCTTGTCTGTAAGAAGATTCAGCTCAGAAGGCTGTGATCAGCTTAATCACTTTGCTGTTACTGGGATTGGTGTTCATAGTACAATTTATTAAAGCAGTTTATTATCCTCCCAACCAACTTCAGTGATCAGCGGGTGAAAACATTGAAAGAAAATTAAAACTAGTGTAAGTGCTGCCTGTTTGGATAACAGCGCATTTTGCTATTTAAAGGGATTACTCATCTGCACCAAAACAAGGAGAGAAGTTAATTTCAGTGATGTAGAGCTTTCTATTTCAGGGAGGCCTAGCTTGCACATTGTGATAGATTCAGGAGAAGTATAATTCTTTCTTAAATTGTTAAACAGCACGTTAGGGCCAAGTATCTATGTAAAGATGAATGGATTCATTTGTAATCTTAAACAAGCATGTCTGCATGTGGGAGGGTAGGGACAAGAGACTGGGATAACCTGTAAATAAATACCAGATGAGCAGTTGCAGGTTTCGGTGTTTGGGAAATAGCCAAAATAACCAGCAGGGAAGGGGAACCAGCTCTGTCTGCTTAAAACGGGATTCTGCAGATCCTCCAGCTCTCTCCTTCAGATCCCTGAATTTTCAGAGTGCAAGGGCTCTCCCATCTCTGTAATATCTTCAGCCTTCTGTGTGTAAACTGAAGCAAAGCACCTCAGCTGACGCATGATACTGCAGGGCAGAGGGAACTTCAGTTTCTCTGGTGACAGCTGAGTAATGTGGGAAGGTGTCTGGGAATGTCTCTGATTTCTGCAGTGCTGCTCATTCTGGATTGGGTTGAAGGTGCTCATACGAGCAAGGGCACTGGGGTTGCAGATGTGCTTTACAGTGTAAAATTCAGAAACCAAAGCTGATAGGCTCTAAAGTAACATATGAACCATGAAACATTGTGCTGGTAGGACAGGGGAAATGCTTCCCTCCTAATTCTTTCTCTGGACATAAATCTGTATCAGTTGCAAGTCCTGACTGGTACTGAATGAGTTCATTTCTTTCTATCCCAAGATCACAAATGCTGGTATTCCTTTCCTTGCCAAATACTGCAGAGATGTTACAGGGGCATATATAAAAAGGCTTTATGCCAACTATGTTACTGCCAAACAAACTGTGTCGAGTCCTAAAACCCTTACCCAGTCCTCCTCTGCAGAGGACAGTTCGCCTGAGTGAAAGTAAAGTGTTTGCCTTGCAGCTCCTTTGAGTTTAAACATCTGTGAAAATAAAGGTTTTGTGGGATGGAACCAAAAAAAATCTGCTGCCTGTTCAGTCCTGGGATCAATTAATGACCTTGACAGCTCAAAAGCCTGAGCAATGGCCACATTATTCATAATGTTCAGCTTGAATCCTTCAAAGTACAAAGAGCAAATGTGTGTTGAGCGCCTCTCAGTTGCAGCTGCAGTCAGAGGTGGGGGTCATCTTAATCATCTGCACTCTGGAAAGTCCTAAAGTGCCACCAGACCATCAGTCTTCTCTAAAAGAGCACAGTGACATCCTCAAAACAACACCCATCTTCGTGTCTCGGGAGAGAATGACTCAAGTCATCAGCTCCATCTTTCAAGCAGCATCTCCTGCTTAAAAGCAAAACAAACTCAAGTTCTCAGCAGGCGTGATGCAACTGCTCGTCTTTAACTTTCCCAGCCCATGGGAAGCAGTGCCATTTAGAAATCTGACCTAGGGGAACAGAAAGTCTTCTTTTGGAAAGCTTTGGGATCGCTTCTCTGCTATCTTCTCAGTTTTATTTACTGCTCAAAATAAAGCAGTAGTTCTTGACTGGTACTGTTAATGTTTATACCGTATATCAAGTTTATTGCAAAGTCTGTTAGCAAGCTACCAGCCTAGGTTTTAATCTGCAGATAATCTTACTCTCATTTATATGTTGGGGCTGTATTACTGTGCCCAGAGTAGGCACAGCTTTTGGAATCCATCCAGTTCACCTAACAACTTTCATTAAAGAAAATTGCCCTTGTAATAAAAATTACTCAGTGTGACAAGATTCTATAATATATTTTTTAAAGCCTCATAAAATTTTGTAGCAGTTAACGCTACTTGTTTGTTTTTTTGAGATTTTCTTTTAAAAGCAAAAATTGACTTAATTGTGACAATATTTGTAATAGAGTGAAATAAATATTTTCTATCTGGGCATGTAAAGACCAGGCTGGGGGACAGGAATAGCGCAGGGATAAGGAAAGAAGAAAACCTTCTCTTTGAAAAGTAAATGTCACTGTGTTTTGTACATTTTTTGTGAGATCTCTTGGAAGTCTGTGACTCTTTAGTAAGGGAAAGTAGGTACAATAAAGTCTGCTCACTTGCAATTCATGATACATTTCTTAACCTTATAAAATGCAATGATAAAACAGATTCTGCAGCAATTGGGAACAGCTTATCTGCATATCATCCCTCCTGGGGATGTGCTTGGTGCTGTGTCCCCTGGATCCATGAGAATACATGGGTGCCTATGGAGTACCTGCAGCTTTCCCTTGCTTCTTCCAGCCATCAGAAACAAAAGATGGGTGAGACATTTCTTACCAGTGCAGCTCAGAGCTGGCTACTCGCTGCAAGCGTGAAATGGTTTGATATTTTTTTAATATGGAAATGTTGTAAAGAAATGCTAAAGAACCAAACCCAGCATTTGGGACTGGAATGGGAAGTCAGTTCCTGCTGTCTCTTTGCAGAGTATTTGCCTGAGCTTAGCTCCTGTGCTGCTTTTTTTCCTGTTACACTATAAAAATTAGGAAATCTCTCTTCCTAACTGCTTGTTCATTAATAGATATCAACCCATCTTCAGTTGATCCATAGCAAAGCAGCCATCATCATCACTACAAATATGACCAAGTCCAGTAACTTCTTGTTCATTTGCTGCTCTGTGTCTTCCTGTGTGAGACCAAATCCAAAACCATGGTAATGCTTTGTGGAACAGGCTCATGGCCCTGGAGGAACTGCTTAGGCTGCCTCCAGGTGTCACCACAGATGAAACCGCACCACAAACCAGGGCAGTTCAGAAAGGTATGTGATGTTGAACTGTAAAATGACCAGCACACAGGTGAAATACAAACATCTGGGATATTTCACAGTCTCATTTTCTTGTTTTTGTCAAAATAAAGAGACTGCTTCTGTGTGATGGTTATCTCCTTTATTACAGTGAGCACCGGCAGCCATTCTCATGTGTGTCTTGTCTTGGGTAGATTAATTAAGATGTACCTTGTGGTTTGGGATTAGCTGATTTATGTTTGAAGTGAGGATTGTTTGTTCTCTTTTCTGATGAACTGATCTTTTGTGATAAACTAACAATGGCAAGGGACGAGCTGTGATGTTCAACTGTGGTGGTGACTTTTTTTTGGCTTTTAAAGACTACCCACTGCCTCAGGAAGAAGGCAGCCGCACTATTAATATATCTAGTGTCTGTGGAAGGCCCTTATTTGAAAAATCTGTAATTGAGTGGACAAAATTTCTAGGTTTTTGAGAGGATCTATTCAGAGGAGACTTGAAAAGGGTGAGGGAAAAGCGTGCTAGACAGCAAGAAGTACTAAAGGCTCTATTGAGCAGCGAAACCTATTAGATACTGTGGGACAATTAGACTTGTCAGGCAAAACACTGAAATGCATTTGTGAGCAAAAAATCCTGGGGAACGTTAAATAAAGCTCTGAAAAGGGCAAAGAGCTTGCTAGGAATGCCTCAAAAGCAAAGAAGTTGGTTTGGGTGATCTTTGAAGGCAGGCAGGTGATGACTGCTTCAAAGAGAAGGTGCAGAACATGTGTCAGTCCTAGGGATTTTGCCCTTTTTTTTTCTCCAGTAACAAAACCCCTGAAGCACAATTACTGGGTCAGCACCATAGGAGAGAGCTCGTAACTTAAAATTAAATTTATTTGCCCCTTTGCTCTTTTTAGAGAGCTTTTCCAGTACCCAACTTCCCTGGTGCCCTGTTCGGGGGCACTTTCACACTGTCTGCCTTTTCAGCCCCTGCCTTTCATGCCTGCTTTGGAAGCCAAGGAGCCTCTGCTGTACAGAACGGAGTGGATGTGTTCCCCAGAGCCAAGGCAAATAAACCTGTGAGGTTATTTGAATTTGAATGATTGCCTTTATTCAAGTTTTGGTGTGTGAGATTTGAAGATTGAGTAATTGCTCAGATTTGACAAACCAGCTTTTGCCTAGCGAGGCTTGTTTCCTCGATCGGTCGCTGATCCAGCGGATGATATGATGCATTAATGAACAGTCCCTGGCACACTGTGAATGGAGTTTGCTGTCAAGTCAGAACTTCAGATGCCTAAAGATCAACCCATTAGCGATTAGGCCAGTGTCAGCGCTTCGCCTATTTTTAGGTTTTCTTTGGTGCTTCACTCTTTGATAAAGACAGCTGTGTGCCCCTCACTCTTGATGTAGACCAAGCTTTTCATTTGCACATCTAAACAAGCTGGGCATTGTTTTGACCACTCAGTAATCCTTTTCTGCAGCTCTCCTGTTTGAGTTCCTGTGAATCGTGGTGACTGCAAGTGTCTGCACTAATTCAGATGTGGCTCCAGTCCATGTTCAGTAGCGTAAATATTTCCATATTTAAATGCAAATATCTCCTCTGATAAGCACTTAATGTAGCCATCCAAATATATACAGCGCCTGTGCCTTGCTGGCTTGGAGGGATGTCTGAATAGTCTTCTTGCTCTTTTGTCTTCTTGCTCTTGGTCACGTTGTGTGTTTTGAAGAAACCAAATGCAACTTAAATGCACTGAGTGCAGTTAACTTCTGAAAGTAAATTGTCCTATGTCTAGGCTATAGAGTTGTCCTCGACTGCATTGGTTTTCCACAAAAGTGTCTGAGGATCCCAGCTCTGACAAAGTTTTCCCAGAGGTCTGCCAGCTGGCTTTTCATTCCTTTTCCTCTTCCTCTGCTGCTTTCTTTCTCATCCTGCACTCCTCCAGCTTCTCCTGCTTCCTCTTTCTTTTTTCATTTTAATTGCTTCTAAGATTGTGGAACATCTTCAGAAGCCTTGGTTAAGAAGTCATGTTTAAACCCTGGATTTTAAATAAATTATTCTTACTTCCTTTTTCCTATTATTGCACTTGTTTACTCTTCAGGACGTACTTCCAAAGGCATCATCTTCAGGTAAAGAAGAAAGCGCATTTCTAAGAAATCAGTTGTTACAGTGTTGAAATGTCTCCTTTTCATACAGAACACCTGAAGAAACGCCTGGAGGATTACATGGCCCAGTTTCCAAATGTAAGAATCCTCCGAACCAAAAAGAGAGAAGGGCTGATAAGAACACGGATGCTGGGGGCCTCTGTGGCGATCGGGGATGTCATCACCTTCTTGGACTCCCACTGCGAGGCCAACGTGAACTGGCTGCCACCTCTGCTTGGTAAGCGTGTGGTGCTGTACGTGGCTGAAAACTGAAGTGATAAAGAGCCAGAAACAGATGTTGGTGTTGGATTTGTTTTCTTTTCACCTGCTGCTTTCCCCTCATGCTGTAAGTGGACTAAAGGAAGATGAAATGTCTTAAAAGGGACAAACAAACCAAAAAACAACCAACCACAAGGCACAGGTGAATTGTTGGCAACTTGTAGCCTATAATACCAGATTTTTTTCTGTTCTAGAGTACTGCACTGTACAATAACCCTATCGTGTTTTGCTTAATTAAAGAGCAGAGATCATATTCTGTTTCCTCACTAAATGAAATCTTAAATAATTTGTGGCTTGCTAGAAGAGTAAACTATCGTATGGTCATTCAGCAGCTTGCAAAGAGAAAGCACAGAATCACAGAACGTTAGGGATTGGAAGGGACCTCAAAAGATCATCCAGTCCAATCCCCCTGCCGGAGCAGGAACACCCAGATGAGGTTGCACAGGAAGGCGTCCAGGCGGGTTTTGAATGTCTGCAGAGAAGGAGACTCCACAACCTCTCTGGGCAGCCTGGGCCAGTGCTCTGTCACCCTCACTGAGAAGAAGTTTCTTCTCAAATTTCAGTGGAACCTCCTGTGTTCCAGCTTATGTCCGTTACTCCTTGTCCTATCATTGTTTGTCACCGAGAAGAGCCTGGCTCCATCCTCGTGACACTCATCCTTTAAATATTTATAAACATGAATGAGGTCTCCCCTCAGTCTCCTCTTCTGCAAACTAAAGAGCCCCAGCTCCCTCAGCCGCTCCTCATAAGGGAGATGCTCCACTCCCTTGATCATCTTTGTAGCCCTGCGCTGGACTCTCTCCAGCAGTTCCCTGTCCTTCTTGAACTGAGGGGCCCAGAACTGACTTTATGATACAGAAAAGATCTTTACATACAGTTTTTAAGTAGCTCTTAGGGTTGGGGTTTTTTTTCTCCTATATAACTATATTTAAATTCATAATCTGCAAGCCCGTGGAAAATACTCCTTGTGAATGGCAGCTCCTGGTATGTATTTGTAGAACGTGTGCAGTCCTTTCCAAGGCAGCGCTTCATCGTTAAGGACGCATCAGTTTTACAGTGTCACTTCTTTTCAAGGATGACTAACTGAAAGGACAGTGCCTTCCGTTTCTGGTTCCTGTATGCCTCTGGCCGGTACAAAACTCCTTTACAACCCTATTGCAAGTGACCTGTCAAAGCTTTCCGAGGTGTGACTTTGTCAAATAAACCGTGGTGACAACAGTCAAACAAAACGCCAAGCAAAAACCAGTCAGACGTGTCAGCAGGATGGCTGTAATACTGTTGCTTTCATTACAGTTTGTGTCTGGCAGTAGTGTAAAACATTTTCAGCTTTGTGAGCCCTGGGGAAGGAGGACAGAATTAGCTCAAATGCCATTTAAATGAGAACACGTGGAGTATGGTTTAATTTTAAAGCATAGAAAGGATTTCTGTGCACTGGAAGCTGAAATGTTGTTTGTCGCCTCTGCTCTGAAAGTTAACTTCCAGCAAGAGACCGCCTCAGTAATAACGTATTTAAGAATTTCCAGATGTTTATGCAGGAATTAATCCTGTCTTGTGCTATTTGGTTGGAAGAAAAGGTTGAGGGGAGGAGGCACACTTGCATTTCTTGAGCCTGCTGCGAGTAGTTGTGCCATTAGTCTGAATCACTTCCTGCCAGATTCTGGCACAGCAATTAAAGGTGGGTGGTACAAAGGGTTATTGCCCTGGCTTGGAATCAGTGCAGAGAGGGTTCACATCCCGGTCACTCGTTGAAACAAGGACTGTTCACAAAGTCCAGGATCGTCTGGTTTTAACCTGGAGGTTTAGGTATCTGTGGTAGTGCGGTTGTGTCTTGCTGTTCTGCTTCTGGGTGATGGTCACTGCAGCATGAGTGCCTGATGTTTTTATCTCAGTAGTTCTAGCTTGAATATCTTGATTATTGCAGAAATACCAGATAAATTGATATAAAGTGGAGCATGTACCCAACAGAGAACACATGGGAAGAAAGCTATGTCGCTCTTGGACAACTTCATATTTTGGTGTGCTCTTCTGTAATTTCATGGTCAAAGGAACCAGCTGGTGCGGGTTTTCTAACACGTTTCTCCAATCTCCAGATCGCATTGCCCGAAACCGCAAGACTATCGTTTGCCCTATGATTGATGTTATTGATCACGACCACTTTGGATACGAGACTCAGGCTGGAGACGCGATGCGAGGTGCATTTGACTGGGAGATGTATTACAAGAGGATCCCTATTCCTCCTGAGTTACAGAAACTTGATCCCAGCGATCCCTTTGAGTAAGTTACTGAAATGCAGCGTGCGAAGGGCTGGCTAACAAAATAACACCCTGTTACAGTGTTGGTTTACGCCTCAGTGTAGTAAAAGTCAGAAGCTGGCGTTAAGCTACTTGCTTTTTGGCAGCTGTTTGCTTTATTGGTTTAAAAGAAATGCATTGTGTAGTAACTGTGAACACACTCCTTTTCATTGCTATTTTTTGCCACCTTAATTCCTGCAGAAGTTAACATTTCATTTAAAACTGTAATGTGTAACATTTAATGTGATCATTTATTACTGAGATCTTTCAAACGTAACTTAGTATTCTAATGCTCTGCCAAAAACAACAAACCAATGGCAGCTTATATGTCATTTCCAGGTGGGGGGAAGAAGAAAACCTAGCAGAATAATTACAGCAATTTCAATGATTGCAGTGCATTGCAGAAGTAAATCTGTGATCAAGTTATGTTCTGCTGTTGCTGTGCTTGCCAACATTGAGACAGTTCTGCTATCCTTTATACTTCTGCGGTGCTCACAAAAAAGCAAACCCCAACAAAATGTTTTCTGAGGTCAATGACTTGATCGTGCTACTGAGACAGAGCACCACATGTGCAGCGTGTGGGTCCCTCGGGGAGAGGTTATGTCCTGTCACTCCATGGCGAACTCCTTGGCCTGTTTCGAGGAGAGACATTGACTGGTTCTGAAGGGAGCCTCGTCTGGTCCTCCTCATTTGCAAGTGGGAAATGAGTAGATAATGGAAAAACAACTGCGCGATGCTCCAACAGGGCTGCAAAGGCACAGGGAACACTGGGTGGTGAAAAGAATCTTTGTAGAATCTTGCTTTGATTGTTTTTAAATGTTTAGCTAGAGATTTGTATCTTTGAATGTGTTTGTAATATGGAGTCTGGTTTTTCCTTAAGGTCTCCTGTAATGGCTGGAGGATTGTTTGCAGTCGATAGAAAGTGGTTCTGGGAGCTGGGAGGGTATGATGCAGGTCTGGAGATATGGGGAGGAGAGCAGTATGAAATATCCTTTAAGGTGAGCTACGTTCTCTGGAAATTACTTTTGTTTTGAAAAGTAAGAATTGTTCTGAGGTGCAGAATGTGAATGATCTATCTTGTCCTTGCTTTTGGGTGTGACTAAAGGTGAAAGAGCTGGGAGTAGTAAGAGAGTACACAGAAGAATCAGCAATGATGTGACCAGACATCTGTGAGGGTCAGTTTTGGAGCATGATTAGCAGGGGTGTCCCCTGTTCTGTGGTCACAGCTTCAGATGCATGCACTCTTCCCAGCAAGGGTAAGTCAGCGTGCGTGGAGCTCGCTCTGACTCTTGGGCTTCTTCATCCTCACCCTGGCAAGAAGATGAAATATTCTCCTTGAAGGAAGGAGGATTCAGGCCGCTCAGTGTTTGCCCAATTGAGTACCTCAGTCCTGAGCCCGAGTTCCCAGAGATGAGAGTAGCTTACTGCCTGTAGTCAATCCATCTGACTCCTGTCTGCAAGGAGCGAAGATTATTAATGACCGTAAGAAATCTTCGACAATTGGAATAATAATGCTGTTCCTGGCAGTGGCTTCAGATCATTATCTGCCTGGCTTGGGGACAATTCTGTTACCGATTGACCAAGCTGCTCAGTTCAGGGCTTTAAAATAAGAATTAGCCAGCTGACCAGAAATGCACAGTAATAGTAACAAGTCACCATGACCCACAAAGACCACCGGTACCTGTGTTATCCTGGGATATGGCACTCGGAAATCCCTTCTAGGAAACCCAGGGGAATGTCCCAGACTGCTGAAGGCAGATGGCTCATCCTCTCTTTAGTGGTGGGAATCCTTTCCATAGCCTGGAGCTATCGAGTAAAGATTTCTGTGTTAAAATCTGTGTAGTTTCTCTTTCAGAGATTGCATATATAAGCTTACAGGTGTCTGGATACCACTGAACTAAGCCAGTTGGCCTCAGCACCAGGCTAGAAGGTGGTAGCAATGCAAACGTGCGCAGCTTAGCGTTGGCAGCTGTAATTCCTCATCTGTCTTCTCGACAAACAAGTCATGGCTGATCTCTCACAAAACAGATTCCTTATTCTCGATGCTGCTCTGCAATTGGAAGGCATATCAAAGCTACTCAGCAAGCCATCTTACCATACATACACGCCATGTACCACTGTACAGCAAACAAAGCAAGAAAAGGCATTGTTTTCCAGACAATCCCTTTTCTTCCATTGTTTACTCACAAAAAAGCTCCGCAGAAAGTCACATTGGAGGTCCCTTGTCCTCTGTAACGGTGGCACTAAGGACAGGCTGGGGAGCACCCTCTTTAGCAATGGCATTGCAGTTAGAGCCGTTTATTCTTTGTGTTGCATGTAAGGAAATAGCGTAACAACGTCGTTCTCTGCAGGAGGGGCAGTGGCACTATTCAGCCTCTTTTCCTTGGCCCTTTCTGAAAATGCTGGTTTCCAAGAGTGATGACAGTGGCTGGGCAAGCCCTTTGTCTCCAGAGCCACAGCAGACAGTTGCACTGCTTGATCTGCAGGAAATAAGACCACTTCTTTCATCTGTTTGCTTATCCTCTCTGAAACATGCTGTGTTTTATTTCAGTCCAGAGATGGTAATTTATGGAGGGATAAATTTGCTTTAATTAATCTCTGCAAAGACCCCCTTTTTTCTTTCATTGTGCAACAGAAAAATGAAGTTTCAACTGAAAGAGGCTCAGTGCATTTTCAGAAATTAAGATAAATTGATACATTCATCTGTGGCTGATAGATTTAATAATTCTGCTGGAATTGCAAGAATAGAAGGATTGTTCATAGAATTTATGAAGCTGTGACATTTCCTGGCGAGCTTAGAGCTACGTTTTTACCTTTAGAAGCAGACTGAGATTTTGTAGTTAAAGGGGCACTGTCAAATAATTTAAAGCTCTGGCTTTAGGCGTGGGGTACCTGCTTTCACATTATTTATTATCTAATGGGAATTCAGATTTAAGTGTGCCAAATTTGCAGCCCAGCTCTAACAAAGAATCCATTCCAGTGCCTGGGAGATGTGGGTGCTGGTACTCTTTTGTACTGCTGGTCTTTGATTCATTGCATCAGATCCAGCCTTCTCGAGCCTCACCAGGAGGAGGTTTATTTTTTATTTCCTTAAGCATATTCTTTTTTGGGTATGTATGGGCTGTGCTTTACCGTTTTTTGCCTTTATTTTAAAACCCAGGGCTCTGTTGCTGAGAGACTGGAAATAAACAAGTTTATTTAGGAGCCTCTTGCCTTCCTGTTTTAAGATCGTATGTATTTCTGTCATCAGCTGGTTCTGCTTCCTTCTGAGAAGAAACTTTCAGGCTGAAGAGAAGCCAGCAGAGAAACCATCAGTGTTAAGCACCTTGGAAAACAATTAGCTGGAGGATGGCTCAAACTCTATTAATAAAAGCCTTGCTTTTTGGATGAAATGTGTACTCCAAGTATCACTAGAAAACATAGCATGCTGGGAGGAATTTAATGAGAAATAAACTCTCTAACCCTTTGCTGGTTTGCAGTATTCTGGGTCTTCTCAACCCCTCAAACCAGAAATTTCTAGATAAGACGTGAAGGAGCCAGTCTATCCATTTCATATTCAAGAGAGGAGCATGTGTTGCTTCCTTCTGTTGACCTGTGTATATCCGCAGTAGCTCAGTGCCTACATCTCAGTACTTCTGCAGGTCAGGGGTCTTCCTATTTCAGGTCATCATCAGATGCAACAGGAGGATTGCAGTCTTGAATTTTGGTTGCAGGCATTACAGCGGTTCAAATGAGCCTTGTTTCCTCGTGAACCTGCTTGCAGAGTGCTCCAGGCAAGCTGCTCTGTGCATCTGTGTGGTGTAAGAACCACTCTCCTCTGTCTCAGTGGACCCCCAGGTGCTGACCTTGGAGTGCATTCTTGTGCTGTGGAGGAAGGGAAAGAAGCGTGCACAGCTATTTCTGTGTGGCACTCGTTACCTTTCCCTCCTCCTGCCCTTGACTTTATACCCCAGTTTTTCTGTTCAGTGGACTTCCTTGAGGGCTGCTTTTTGCTTTTTGGGAATCACTTCCATATCTCTCTCCTCTTTGTAGTTTTTCCCAGTCTTTTAGATTTTTCTGCAATAGTTGAAAGTTTTCAAGTGTTCAAAATTGAATATTTTACCCAAAGTGACCAACAACCCAAAGTCTTTCCTCTCCTAAACGCAAATCAGTAGCTCTGATTTTCTGAGTGCCCCTGCATACTCAACAAATACCTACGTTCTGCTGCCTACGTAACCACTTCATTTTCTTCGAGATTAACGTGTTTAATTCAGAGCAGTATAAATGAGGCATTTAAACTGTTCCTTTCTGCAGATGCTACTTTGCACAGCACTTATCTCTGCTTAGTTTTATTTGCAATCGTGTTGCATCTTTTCCAGTATTTTTGTGGCTCCTATTCTGTTTGGCTTACGTAATCCTCACTAAACCGCTTCACGCCTGTCTTCCATAAATACATAGTCTCTGATTTTCTGGGTATGGGGAAACAGAAGAGGAAAAAGTGATGTCTCTGACTTGTATAGGCATAAATATAGATGTATTTTGTACCACAGATCTTGAGTGGTGTGATTGTCAGTCTTTAATTATACATTGTACTTCAAGAGCAAAGGAGAATCTGGAATGTCCCTCGTTATGTGATAGATCGCGTCAGCTTTATAAATGTTTGTCTGGTAATTAAAGATTATAAAGCCTTCATAAAATTCAAAGGGCTTGGTGCAAACAAGCCATGTGGACAATTGCCCTGAAAAGAGCAATTAAGGGGAAACAGAAGAGATGGGCAGTGCTCATGGTCTTCAGTCCTTGCTTCAGCAACAGGAGATGTCCACTGCCCTTACTGTGGTGACCACAGATCAGTGCATTTCTCCTTTTCCCATAGCAGCAGCAGGGGCTGCTTCTTTTGATTTCCATAGCATAAACCATGCTGCGTGTTTTCCAACAAATCCAAGTGCTCTGTGGCTTCTGTTCACATATCTAATGCAGGCACCTCCTTTGCTCCATGCCAGCGGGATGGTTCTGGTTCGCATTTTGCTCCTGGCAGGTGCGTGGTCGTGGTGCAGCTGCCACGGGATCGCTCCTGACAGCATTTCCAGTTGTATCGCTGGAGTCAGTGCTGATTGTGAGCTTTCACTGCTTATTCCAGGCACACATTCACACCGCTTTCCAGCAGCTCACGTTTGCCCACACTGAAACAGGCCAGGCATTCTGCTGGGTTTTTTTGTGGGTTTTTTTTTAAAGCCAGCACATGCTGCTTAATTCTAAGGCCCTCAGCTGCAGCACCGGGTGGCTTCCTTCTCCCTTCCTATTGGCAATGCAGAGATCAGTATCAGACCATTGACTTGAATTTTTGGCCTCGGTTCACCCTCTGTGCTTGGTTCAGGTTCCAGAGTAACCTCCCACCAAGCGGCAGCAGGAAAGTGGACCCCTCCACTCCAAAACGTGGTTATTGGAAAGTGCTATCATTACTCTCAAACACCTCAGACGGTCAGGAGGGGCCGTGCTGGTGTGTGTTGTGTGAGAAGGCATTGTGCAAACACACAGATCCCAGTGCCTTTTGACGTACCTTAACAGAGCAGTAAGTCCCAGCTGCAACAGCAGCTGATGCTTACAGTAACAGAGGATTGTGGTTTTCCTGAATTATTGGTTGGTGTTGCTTTCATCCTCACCTACCTTGTTTTGCAGAGAACCCCCTTGACTTATCTGCTGTGTCCTTCTCTTCCCACCTTTCAGTGTGTGCTCAGACAAGCAGCCAGTTTCTTTGCCTTGGTCCATCCCATGGTCTTTATTTCTGTTATGCCCTGCAGAAGCAGCTTTCTTTTCAAGGCTTGGCTCTTCCCTTTGTGTTTTTCCCTCTCTTGGGAAGCATTGATTCATCATGGTGCAGTCTTTGGAAACCATAAACCTTGTATACCCAGATAATTTGTGTTCATACACCAACTGCGGTGCTGTATAGTGTCTTTGAGAGGAGAGGTTCAGCTGTCTTACGTGACATTGTTTTCTGAAATAGCAGAAAGGGAATTGGATCAGCATAACGTTCCCATGTAGAGAATAGGTGGCATATTATCTTGTGCTTTCATACGAGCCTTTCATAACAAAGGCTCTTGAGTTGCTCTATGAATATGGAGTTACAGCTCTCCAGGCCACTGAGAAAATGGAAGTAGTATCACCGGTGGTATTATTTTACTCCTCTCGTATGTGTTTTTATTATTAAAGTGAGATTGTGGCCTTACAAAAATCTGTTGCAGTGTGCCTATTGACCTCAGCGTAGCCACATTTTCCCTTAATTCCAGCAGTTCTGTCAGCTGCTGGATTCCGAGCTCAAAATGTAGATTGGTAAAATTGTGCCTGAGGAGGAAGAGAAATTTCCTGTTCTCTCCTAATGAGATCTGATTAGATCATTGTGTGAAGCACTGCCTGCCTGACCAGCTTCAATCCTTCTTCTTATGGTCTTCTAGTAAATGCCTGATTGAAATTAAGTGCATCAAGTTCAGGCTCTGATGTTTGCTGTCACGTCAGCCGGGAGATGAGGCACCATCTCGCTGCTCTGTAAAACAGCGATGGCGAGAAGAAAGTGGCTCCCCTGGCCCGAGGAGAGCACAGTAAGTGACAGTCGGTGTCACTGGAAGCGTTCTCTAAGCTGGCACACAGCTGTTTTGGGTTTGAATTCACTTGCAGTTATTCCTTGACAAACCCGTGGATGTGATTCCCCTGACCTTTAACATCAGCTTTCTAATGCTTTTGTTAGCTGTGTTTTACCGATGCACGTCACGCTCTTTATCCAGTTTTATAGATAAGGACTGGTAATTGTCTTTATGGAGGTTGTAATGAGTTCTGTCACCACACAAAGCAGCTCACTAATAAAATAAATCAAAGCAGCAATGAATGAATGGAAAGCATGCTTTTAAAATTAGATTTGTACTGCAAGTGCCACACTGTCACTTGCAGCATGAAACAATATTAAAAAGGCACTGAGTTGGCAAAGTACCTTGAAAGGGTCACTGAGCTCTGCTAGCAGGAATTAGGAAGCTTTCCATTGCCTCCACGCAGCACTGGTAATTGCAGCATCATTTGGGAGTAAATAATTTAAAGCATGATTAGGAAAAGGGCACGTAAACCTGATCTTAGATTTAACTTGTTCAGTAACTCAGTTAAGTAGCTTTTCTTCTATCATTACGTCTGTTTATGTAATGTCATTCTCTGTGCCTGGAGTCTTGGACCAGCTTGGAGCTCTTGGCCCATCACCTCGGTTCTTTCCCATTCCCCTGCCTCTCCAATGCACCGCTCAGTAGATAAGTGCTGTCTGTATTACTGCCTCATAAGATCTGCAGAGCAGGGACAGTGCTCTCCTTTCCAGCTGCACGTTGGCTGCAAGGGTCTGCTTCTCACATTATTTAGGGAAGTCGTGCTTTCAGAGACGAGTATTCACTGTGGCCTGACCGAAAGCCTTTCCTTAGGGATCAGGGGCAGATGAGGCATCCTGTGGGCAGGCAGAAGGATAAGAAGCTGCTGTTTTCATTCAGGCTGGTGTTGCACTAAAATGCAGCTGTTTGTGACTGATAGGGCTTTCCCAGTGCAGTGCACAGGGTGAGAGTACGGCTTGTTGAGGAGCGTGTGAGCCTGTGCAGCCGAGCTCAAGGCTTCTTCAGCTGTTCCTGCAGTTCTGTATAGTTCCCAGATCTGCTGCAGCTCTTACAGCCTTGCACAAACCATTTCTGTCATCAGAACATCCCCACGTTCTTGTTTTCTCCGTCTACCTGTTAATTTCCTAGCAGAGAAGTCACACTGTGGCCCTCTGCAGCAAAAAGCACAGCAGCTACAGAATAAGGAGCATTTCTAATTCCACTGGAAACTTCACAGGAGCCAAGTGCTGGTTTCTTTTTTTCATCTTCATCTCTTCTGTACCAGCCTCTCGAGACGCAGCAGGGACAAAAGGATTGAAATTCTGTAGAAGGAGTGTTTGTCAACTTTCTTCTTGCCTCTCTCACCATAACGACGTGTAATTAAGTACCTTGAACTTTGGAAGTTGCCTGTGAAAAATATTCCTCTTCCTGAGAGCATCCAGCCTCCGTGAAGTTGCATGCAGTCAGCAAATGACTGTAATTATTAGGAACAGTAGACAGAGCTGAAACTCCAGAGGACTTTAGTGTCAGAGCTAATAATTATGCAGCAGCCTTGGCCAAATATTTCTCTTCCGAGCTAAGTATTTAATATTGTCGCTGTAGAATATTAATGGCGTTGCCTGCTATGTGTGAAGCTGTTGACTAAGCTCATTGTACAGTGAACTGCGGTGGCTCAAATTAGCCACAGTGAGCGGAGAGATCAAGAACACTGCATCAGCCTGCAGCGCCAGCGGATCTTCTTAAATACTGCTGCCTTTGGGGCATTAACATAAGATCTGGGGACAAAATGAAGGGCAAGGCAGTGCCATGCTTCAAGAATTCAGAAAGTCATTTGTTTTGCATGCTGAAGGGTACTTTAAGTATTGATTAGGTATCTCTGGGAAGCACATATGGATATATTTCTTAAACCTAATGAAGTGGTTTTGCTGGTTCAGAAAACATCTCATTTGGTTTCACTTGGACAAAATGATTACATCCACGCTATAAATAAGGAATAAAAGAAAGTTGTTGCAGAGTGTTGGCACAGAATTAAACCTTCCCAGATGGGGAAAGAAACTTCTGGGCCTAATCTAGACATTAGCCAAGCATCAAGGTAGATTTCTTCACTGTATCTCAGTGCCTTTCTGAGGGCTTTTTAAAAGCTAATTATGTTTTCATCAGGCAGGGATTTCTACTTAATTGTAAGGCTGCAAAAGCAATGAGTTCATGTCAGCAATGAAACCATATGAGAGCAGTGATAACCATGGGGAAAAGCAGCAGTTCCTTTCAGTTTCTGGCACTCGAGCGGGGGCTCATGGTGAATTCTCTGGAGTATTTTGCATAACACAAGACCTGTGCTACAGAGGCAGCGTTACACAACCTACGCCCAGGTCTTGTGTGGCAGTGCAGTTTAACTATTGCGGTCACTGTTGCTGTAATGACATACATCAGTTTAAAGTATGCTGTGTGCTGTTCTCTGGGTGCTTGGAGATATTTTTTTCCTGTTCTTTTCTCTAAAGAATGCAAAACTGAACTGATTAGCCATTGAGCTTGATAGCACTTGTGCTAAATTAAGGCTTGCTGCATGGCTCTAAGCGGGTAGCTATAGGATTTGAGACTAAGGCAAGGAGGGGAGGGTATTTGGGAGAGAGTGTGCTTTAAAGTGAGATATCTGGGTTAAGATTTTTTATGGCTTGAAAGTCTTGGGTTTGTTCTTCTTCATTTTTCTCCATATAACCAAGAGTGAATCCGTATCTCTGCCGTTCCATAGGTGTGGATGTGTGGGGGCCGCATGGAGGACATTCCTTGCTCTCGAGTCGGTCATATCTACAGAAAATACGTTCCATACAAGGTGCCAACAGGAGTCAGCCTGGCGAGAGTAAGTGGCGATGGCATTCCCCGTGACAGATGTCTGCCTGCAGTGTGACTGTGCTCCTCCGTGAGAGGAGTTGTCTCCTCTCACCCCACAATGGGAGGCAAATGTAGGCTTTGTGGCACATAAATTGTACGTGTACAGTGGTCACATTGAGCAGTTTTGCAGTGGTGGATGTGTCGCACAAAGGGAAGAGCCTAGGGGAGCTGTAGACTCACGTGCAGACAGCTGCCATGCTGCAAACATCAGCTGTCGCTACGTGTTGGGAAGGGACTTTGCGACCAGGCACTGGCTGTGGAATCACCAATAAAAACAAGATATGGCTTTATTTGTATAATACTTCAGTTATTTTATAGCTGTGCTCTCCAAGAGCAGCAGGCTTCAGCGTGGTGATTGTGTTTGGGTGATTGAAAGACCTCTTAGCTTCAAGCACCACAGACCACTGAATGGGCAGGCTGTAATTTTCCACGATGGAACGTTCTGTGCTATCTTATTTCTTAATCCAGTGCAGCCCAAAGAGGAAAGAGCTTTTGCCTAGCACACACTAGGTTTCTCCAGTTAATTTCCAAATTGAGAAGGGATTGCATTGCCCTCTGGTGGGAGAAAAAAATCAAAGGAGCAGGAAGGCTGCAAAACTGAAAACCACAGAAAGGTGCCCTGTTGTTCTGCGGCCTTACAGCTTGCACAATGTTAAAATGTCTCCCAGTTTAATAGCACGGTCCTAGTTATAGATTTGGATTTATTACTCAGCCCAGCAATGACCTGTCAGAGCGATGGAGTGCTCTCCTGTCTGTGCCATCTCTTCAGGAAGGAGCTGTATTTCTTTTGGTTCAGTGTTTGTCTCTTGCGTACTCCCACATGGGATGGAGATGGCAGACAGGTGT
>NW_010183237.1:40774-55712 GCF_000695765.1 Mesitornis unicolor
GTCACCTTGAGATGAATACTTGCTCCTGCTGTGTGAAGACTACATCTGGGGCAGGGTCAGCACGCTGCTTATTCTTAACATCCTAATTTGTTTGGTAGTCAATGACTGCTGCACTGACCACCTTCATGCGAGGTGGGCAGCGCTGTTGGGTCACTGAAGTCAGGGCTGCATGTGGCACGTCACGGTGTGGCACCAGGAGTGTACCTGACGTTGTCAGAGAACAGCCCACGGTCTGGCGGTCTCTCGAGTGTTTTGTGACAAGCAGTGAGGAGTGGATCTCGAGAGGGTGGCGTTCATTGCTGCCTTGGAATTGCACAGTGGATTAAGCTTTACAGTGAAACGTGAAATATACTGCTGCCAGGAAGTAAACTCTTTACTTCTGTTCTGAAGGGTCATCACCTGAAAGTTCTCTATTCCTGCGTTATCTCACAGTTTCTGGAGTAAAAAGGTGTTTAAGAGAAAGTGGAAAAATAGCAGTAAGAAAGAATATTGTGAAAGGAAGCTTTCCAGAAAGGACTATTACAAATCCTGTTCCTAGATGGACATAAAAGATGCAATAAGGAGGATTTAAGAAAGCAGCTATTTGTCAGGGACTTCTGAATGTCCAGTGGTATCTGGCAGCATCATTTTCTGACTTGCTTCTTAACAGAAAAAAGGGGAGAAACCCAACTTTTTATTAATGTTGCTTTTCTTAGCCACAAGGAACTGGATATAATGGCCAAGTGCCAGGATTGTGTTTTGACCTCAACTGAAAATATCTTTCTAAAAGTCTCTTGGAGCTAGAGAATAATAAAAATAATCTTCATCCTGAAGCTGGAGAGAAAGAGTGAATGTGAATGAAAATCTTTCTGAGCAAAAACACGAGAGCTGTTCTGAGTGCTAATGTCAGGAGTTAGTGCGGTGTTCTCAGGTCTTTTTCCCCTCTCATTTTCACACGTGACTGTTACCCACACAGAATCTGAAGCGGGTGGCTGAGGTGTGGATGGATGAATATGCAGAGTACATATACCAGCGCAGACCAGAGTACCGGCATCTTTCTGCAGGGGACGTCGCAGCTCAGAAGGAACTTCGCAACAACCTCAACTGCAAAAGCTTCAAGTGGTTCATGAACGAGGTCGCCTGGGACTTGCCAAAGTTTTACCCACCAGTGGAGCCTCCAGCAGCTGCCTGGGGAGAGGCAAGTTTGTGCTCTGCAATCTGCAGTAGGCAAAGGGGCTGTGGTTTGGTGGGTTCAGTTTGCCTCACCCCTGTGCTCCAGTACCAGTTTGCTGTGATTAAGGTGGTCAATGAGTGTTTAAAGGTCCTGCTTGATAGGTTTCAAAGACCAGAGCTCCTCTAATCATTATGTTGGCCTGATCAGAAGCAGCAGTTGGGAAACCATTTCTATGAGTGCCCAGCTACAAAGAGAATAGAGACCTGGCTTGTTCTGCATATTGCGTATTCAGTAGAAGGCAGAACATGCCAGTGGGGATGACCAGGGAGAGGCGGCTGCTGGGCAATGGTAGAAATCTTTTAATTCTAAAGGGTTACACAACTGTGTTGAGCTCCTTAGCTTTCCTATCTGAAAACCAGGAAAACCATCCCTGGTATTGCAAGTCAGCCATGTTCTGGGAGAAGAATCGCCCCAGGAGTGAAGTTGTGGACTGTTACACACAGCAGCATAGTGGGCTCTGCAGTCCTGTAGCTAATGGGGTTTGCTGTGTCCTGGAAACGGGTCCCATTCTGAGCTCCTGTGCTTTCTTCTAGCTGTTGTCTGCCAGCTCAGACACATAGAAAAGTCAAATACTGTCACTGTTTGAGCAGTTTAAGACTTCTTTCCTGTCACTTGGTAAGAGAAGGAGATTCAGTGACTAATTCACTATTTCAGATACGCAATGTTGGAACTGGACTTTGTGTGGATACTAAGCATGGAGCCCTGGGATCCCCACTGAGGCTGGAAAACTGTGTAAAGGACAGAGGAGAGGCAGCGTGGAACAACGTGCAGGTAACAGTGCCTGTGATAAATCATCAGCTGCTAAATTAATCTGGGGAGGGAGAAGTTACTAGAACAGATGTTTGAGAAGGGAGCCATTGCAGAACTGAGTCAGGTGAACAGAGGGTGCTGTGCACCCCAAGGCTCATGTGCTAATTATACTTGATGGGCTCGTAGCAGGATGTGGCTTGTGCTTGTGGCAGGGTCTGGAGCCTGGCAGACTTTGTGCAGAGCTTTTACCTCCGCTTTGAAGTTCTCGGAGCGAACAAAAGAAAGCACAAGAAAACAATATGCCAGAATAATAAAAGAAACCAGTAACAAGGCAGCTGTAATATGTAACAAAGTGAATTTTAACTTCAAAGGTTGTGCTGAAAGAAGTGATAGAGGAGCATCATGCATATTAATGAACCTGCAGGAGCATTCAATAACTGCTTACTATCATCCTTCTGACAGGAGGCAAATGCATGATAAACACTCAGCCATTGCTGGCGAGATGAAACCAGCCAGGCTATAGATTCACCCTCTCAACATATAAGGTGCCAGAAACGACAGCTTTATTGTAACAGAAGGGAGGGACGTATTAGTTTGTCTAAACTGTAGCAGCTGAGCTGAGAAAAGATCAAGAAAACAATGCCTCTATTACAGAGCCATGTATAACTCTTCAGGGGAATGGCTTCAGTAGTAGGAGACAGGGTGTTGTTGCTTATCAATTTTGATGCATGAAAACTAGAAACGAAACCAATTTACTTGGGCACAATCCAAAACTAAGCCTCTGTTGTGTCAGGAGGATCTTGAACAATTAGTGTTGGCTTATGTTTAGGAGGAGAGTGCATTTTGAACTTCTCTGTCGCTTTGAGCCTAAATGGTTGTGGTAATTTCTCTCTCAAGTGAGGTTTAAGAGAGAGACAGGAACAAAGTGGCTTGTTTGTGCAAAAGTTTTTGGCTACGCTGCTTCAGATATTGGCACCCTGCTCATTACTGGTCTGTCTTACTGTCTGATGAGATCACTCTCAAGAGATGACCATTCTTCCACCCAACTCCAAAAGCCCCCTGAACAGCCCTTCGCTTTGGGGACTGAGGGGGGGTGAGCTGGCTGGTGGCCCTGCAGTCATGTTGGTGAGTGCTGGTCACAGAGGGCTCTTGCACCCATGCCAGAGATGCTGGTTTTGTCAAAGCAGAAAGCAAAAGCTTGACACCAGCGCCTGCCCTTAAACCAGCTTATCTTTTGTGGGATTTAGTCCTATGATGCTTAAAACATCTCATAAGCCAAGCCATGATCATCAGACTGAAGCTGCAGCTAGACCAAGCTGTGACCAAAAGCGAATGCTGAGGGGGCAGGGCAAGGAGCAGAGCACGCATGTGGAGGTATTTCCACCAGCTCTTCTCCCATGGTCCGACCCTGTGGCTCAGCGATGTCTAGGCCACATGTGCTGACATCCAGCAGCTTTCAGCACAGCCACACAGAATTGCCAGGCAGTGATAGGTCATGCCAAGTCACTGGAGCTAAACCCCTCTTTCCTTTTCTGTAGTATGCCTTCTTTCATTTCGCATGAAAGTGCTGATAGATCATTGCAGGGTCAGTAGAAGACAGTGTCAGGAAGCGTTGCCCTGGTGTTTGACACCCCTGTGGGGTGCGGAGCTGTGGGCTCCTGTTGTCCTGAAAGGTGTAGGACAGACTCTCCTCAAGGTGACTGCAGGCTGCCTGTGCAGACTCTGGTATTTACTGCCAGTGTTAAGTCTGAGCTCCTGTAGCTCTCTGCCTTTTTTGCTAGCTGTGAAGTGCTGTAATTGGTCAGCTGCTCACTTAATCCATGATGTATGTCTGCATTGCAGAGACATTGAAGGCTGCTATTAGTACCCAAGCTAACTAGCATGGCAGTTTGCAGCGCAGTCTCATTTAGCATGCTGTGTGGCAGTCCACAGGGCAGCTGTTACACACTCCCCTGGCTGGCAGTCCCTGTCCCCAGCGGTGGAAGTAGTTTTTCTCTAGAAGATACTGGCCTTTCCCTGAAGCCATCCACACCCTGTGGGCAGAGGAGGGGATGTTTTTTGGCTGGTGAAAGCGCCGCGCCCAGTACCAGCCGTCCTGAGGGTCCTGTTTGTCTTGGTAGGTGTTCACGTTCAGCTGGAGAGAAGACATCCGTCCCGGGGATCCTCAGCACACCAAGAAGTTTTGTTTTGATGCCATTTCCCACAGCAGCCCTGTGACCCTCTATGACTGTCATGGAATGAAGGGGAACCAGCTCTGGAGATACCGAAAAGTGAGTCTGCATGTGTAGGGGTGTGCTCATTTAAGGTGTCAAATTGCCTGTAGGCATTTTAGTTTCCTTAAAATGTCACCACTTGTTTTATTCCTCTGTTCACGTAGCTGTGATAAGAGAATCTGCTGGCAACCTGTTGTCATTGTGCCATTAATTGCCTTTGGTTAGAAAGAGGTGACTCCCCAGTTCCACTGGTTGGAAATGGTGGGGACTGCTCCTCCAGGGCTTGCTGAACAGGACACTCTCCTTGCAGTCCTGCCCAGAGCTGGCAGCAACACCCTTGCAGAACCAGTTTGCAGAGAGGTGTGCTGTGTTTATTGGTTTGTTCTGAATAGTAGAAGACCGTGCCAAAAGTAAATAAGGATTTATTCATCTCACTGATAAGCAATGCCTTTGTGGCCAACAGGTAAGTAAACTCTTGACTCAGTGCCCTGTCTGAGTCCTTGCACAGCGACTGCAGCAGGATGTGAGCCTGTAGGCTGGAGAGCCTGGCTTCAGACGGGGCTTTAGGGCTTCCCGCTGCAGATGTGAGTACTGGTCTGGATGCTGTTACAAGGGGTAGGAATGGACACTGGCACTTGCCAGCAAATTAAGCGTGGAACAACTTCTTCAGATACATCCGAGTGACAAAACTGCTTGCCTTGGTTTTTAAGGCTGCTTTCTGTTGGTTTTAAAACATCTTTGCTTCTCTGCTTAGCAACCTCACGTCAAATTTGTCTTCTCCAGGACAAGACCCTCTACCATCCAGTAAGCAGCAGCTGTATGGACTGCAGTGAGAGTGACCGCAAGATCTTTATGAATAGCTGCAATCCCTCATCTCCAACGCAGCAGTGGATATTTGAACACACAAACTCAACTGTCTTGGAAAAATTTAACAGAAATCTTGACCTTTAAGAGACTGAGAAAAAAAAATATAAATATATTTTACAATTATAGTTTTTACTGGGGAGGGTTACAAAAAATTTTTTTAAGAATACGTTTTTTTAAACAGTTAATGAAGGCAAAAGGGAGAATCTCAGGAGAAGGTTAACTAGCAGGCCAGTCTTTATTGTGAAGATGC
Organism: Mesitornis unicolor; assembly: GCF_000695765.1. Taxonomy (NCBI): domain Eukaryota; kingdom Metazoa; phylum Chordata; class Aves; order Mesitornithiformes; family Mesitornithidae; genus Mesitornis; species Mesitornis unicolor. Next base: position 46,068 of record NW_010183237.1, read on the forward strand.
TGCATCCTTCTCTTCTGGGGATGGTGGAATTTTAAAGGCTTTGCCAGAGCCACTTCTGTGCTGAGACTGGAACAGAAACTCTGTTTTTAAAGGAGTCTGAATGTGATTGAAACTGCTTTTTTCTTTTCGCTTTTTAATTTTTGTTACTGGTTTATTTCCCACCTGGGTCTGGTGTTAAATGATTTTGTTATCCAGGACCCTCCAGGACTTTCTGTAGCTGCTATACCACCCGCTGAAGCATTCCCATGTAGGTCCTTTATCTTCCCAAGGCCATCTAAGTAAAATCTTGAACACAAAATCCAACCTTTCGATGTCACAGACATCAGGAAAAAAAAAAGGCCAACAAAATGTAAAATGAATTTATTTTTTTTTTTGCCCTAAACCAAAATATATTTCAAACAGGTCGAGTATTATTACTTTCCAACTCATAGATCTGATAAAGGAATGAGCTCTAGTGGAAGCGCAGCCAAGTGTTGGGAATACCGCTGTAGTTATTAGCAATGAGGAATCTGGTTTTCTGGTCCATTCACTTTGCAGTCAGTTTGTCACTCACTGTTGAATCTTCAAGGTGAAAGATTAGGAGAGAGTTTTTAAATAAGTACAGTTCTTACAGGTGAAGATTTCTGTTAAGAGCCTTTGGATATTAAGTTCCAAATTTGCCTCTTAATCAGAATCTTTTTATCACAGACACGCCTACGGTTCTTCAGAATTAAATCTACTACGTGAAGGCAACTTCCATTTCTGCTTTAGAGATCTGAAGGCTAACTTAATCCACAGTTGGTGTGAGCAGATTAATTCGGGATAATTAAGTCAGGACTGAGATTTGCCATTAGTCTTTATCCATTTGTTCTTCAGTCTGCAGTTTGTTGCAGTCATGAGCTCTGTGGTCAGTAGTGTTCTAGGCTTGTGGGAATGTGCTATTAATCTCCTCTTTTCCCAAGTACAGTTTCCATTACTGGAATCTCCTTGCTTAAGCAGAGATGTGGATTGATGGGCCAGTTTCACTGCTACCCTGTCCCTTGTGTAGTCAGTTGGCAGTGCAAGGTATCACCCTTCTGGTTTGGCTGCAGGATCTGCCAGGCACTGAACCAGAATTGTCTGATCCCAGGAGCTGCAAAAAAGTACTGACACTGAAGGAGGAATGGAGGACCATTGGTTTCAGGTCTGTCTGAAGCAAGTGTTTAAAGAATACTCACACTGGTTTAAAATTAAGTTGTTGCAAAAACAGATCTAATAGTTCAGCCCACTCAGCCTTATACTAAAGGCAGCAGTGGCCTTTTCTAGTAAAAGCTATGATGACAGTGTGGTTAACCTTTTGCAAAAATGCTGCATAAATCAATAAAACAAGCCCTTTCCCAGTAATTGCCCAGCTCCACAGTTTGTTCAACTGCCCATGCAGAAGTGTTATGAGCAGAGGTAGTGTGCAGCCAGCTCTGGGAGTGAAAGGCTGAAACACTCCGGGCAGGAGCAGGGCACCCCTCTGGGGCTCTTGATAAGCAGCTTAATGGGCTTCCCCTCTTCGGAGGGGCAGGGAAGCTCTGTTCTGCAGTGTCTGTCTGTCCTGTGAAGGCAAGGAGATTTATGCCGAGTATCAAGAAACAAGCAGGCTGTCTCCCTCTGCAGAGCTCCAGGAGTAAGAAGTCCTTTCTGATGTGGCCAATTGTAGGATCATTGCCCATGTTTCAGATGCCTGAGGAGGTGTAGTGCTGTGTCTGTCAACCGGGAGCGAGCTAGGACACAAGTAGCTGCCTCTCAAGCTGTCAAGTCTGATGTATTGGCTACAAGGCTCACGATCATTTCCACTTCTCTCATCCTCACGGCCGAGGCCGTGTCTGGCCTCTTCTGCCAACTTACCTGGTACGTGCAGTCACCAAGGAAGGGAAATACGGGCGCTGCGTTACAGCTGGGACCAGGCTTGCCAGAGGTGTTGGTGTGTGTTGTTTTGGGAGTGAAGAAAGAAAAAAAAGCTCTAGGCTTTCCTTGTGGCAGTTTTGCAGCAGTGTTGCTATGGAAGTGAGACCAGCATCAAACAGAGTTGACGTCTTCGGTTCTCAGAAACTGCAGTGTGTCTTGTCATTAGGATCCCTTTTCATTTCTGTGGGAGACAGAGCCCCTTTCCTGTGCTTTGTGTCTGACTCTTGCTTTCCTTAAGTTATTAATGCTCTTGTTAGTCCAGTGGAGCTGACTGCGGGTCGCTGGCTGGCCTGACTAGGTGTCTTTATGAATGTTTTAATGGCTGTGGAACAAGAGGCTGTTTGTCCATAAACAGTGCTATGGGTTTTGTAATTGAGGCACAATCAGCAGATGATATAAATGGGCTGTAGGTCATTCTTGTCGCTTGCAACTGTGTGTGTCTTAGTTTTCTGATGAAAGGATTAGCTTCTGTTTCTAAAATGCATGTCTTGCTTTGTACTTGGGCTCACCTTGTGAGGAGAATCCCAGCTGCTTGGCTTGCTGGATGCCTGCTTCAGAGAGAACCGCAGTAACAAACAGGTCTTTTACCATGTAATGACCTTAATTTGGACAGAAAGGACAGCCCTTAGCAGTGTGCCCCAAAAGGTCAGGTAATGGTTGAGGCAATTCCTGTTTGACAACTGACCGCCAGTACGTGGAAACCAGAGATCTGGTGTGAGTGGTCTTACTGGGTCCTCCTCAGTATGGTTGATCTGATCTGTTTTCTGAAGGTTTGGGATCTGAGTGTGATAAGTGCCCCACAAATCCTGTACGCTTCTGACTGGCTCACTGGGCTTTGAGCTATTAATTTATTTACATCAGCTATACTTTTCAATACCCTAGAGGCTTTGCTGACTAATGAGAAGACTTAATATAGCCAGCCATCCACTGATGGAGAAATAGAAGCTGTATTTCATCATCTACTTCTTTAATTGAGCCTTTGCTGGGCAATCTGGTTAATTATTCCAATTACTTCTTGTTATTTGTAAGCAAAATTGCTAAAGCATGAATGCATAAGCAAATCTTCGCATCTGCATGCAAGTCAAGACTGGAGATTAAATACCGATGATTATCTAATGCAAAATAAATGTTTTCATATTTTTCCCCCAAAAAATATTCAACCCTTCTCTCTGAGGCTGCATAAATTCTGTTGCTTTTAAGTATCAGAGACCCAGACAACAGGAGGATCCCTTGATGAGTGCTGTGTCACATAATAATACTTCGGTTTGCTCTTGAAGCTTTTGTTGATTTATACTGGTGCTAATCTCTAAGGCCTACAGAGTGATGGGTTTGGGGCTCTTACATGTGCAAGGTGTCTTTTTTCATGCCTGGGAAATTACCTTTCTTTTCCACACCATACTAGAAGAACGTGTGGGCCTTACTGAAAGAGGAATACAGCATCATTAAAATAAAGATGTGCCTTTTTAAATGTAAATGTACAGCAAATGCTTAAACTTGAACCATTTCCTAGTGCCTTGCTGGACAAGAGAGAAGAGGGGAAGGGATTGGGAGATAAGGATGTAAGAGAAAGCTTGACTCTGTGCAGTGTTTGTGTTTGTGTGTTTTTTAAAACGTCTGACTTTAAGTGCAAAACTTGTGTGACCAACAGTAATTCAGAAGCTCGTGGGTTTCCCCTGTTAAATCAATACATTAATGACTCTGGAGGGGTTTGTCACTCCTAATAGGAAGACTTGGAAAGGATGGCAGCTTCTTCTTGGTACCCTGTAACAACTACAGCTGGACCTGAGGATGTCGTGGTTACCTGTCAGATGTTTCACCTCGTGGTGAAGGCTCATGCATTTCACCGGCATGCAAGATCCTGGATTTTATTTTCCAAGCATCCAAATCAGAAAACACAAATTGTCCCCAAGGCATATAAAATCTGTAGCAGAAGCGTCTTTCAGAAGGTGGATGCCTTCCATCACTGGGAAACTTTTGCAGGGTGTGTTCAAATCTCTTAATACAGAAGTAGCAAGAAAGCAATTTCTCAGCTTAATTTCCTTCCTGGTTGGTTTTGCAATACTCTGCGCAGGGCTGTGCTTTCCCTTACTGGAGAGCTCCAGTCAGAAAACTTTCTTTGTCCCTGCTGCCCTCAGACATCGATGGACTGAAAGTCAAAGAGGCACCAGCAGCAGCCAGCATGGCAAGAACAGTGTGCTCTGCAGGATCATCACAGGGGCTGTGCTGGCTGACATCAGCGAGGGCAGAGGAGAGACATCTCCTAAAAGTCATTCTGGGCAATCGCATAACGGCTGGGTAAAAAGGGAGCAGCTTTTATTTCAAGTTGTCTTTCAAGATATGGACAGGCACTTGAATGGTTTTGAGTGGAGGGAGCCTCTAGCAGTCAGCCTGTCGCGCTTTCAGTCAAAAGAGCCCTGGTAAAGTACTGTCTGAAACAGTCTGGCTTTGCTAGGACAAGGGAGTCAAGTGTGCCTTGCATCCCACTGCTGCAGTTCACGTTCCTGCTCACCGGCTGGATTTCTAACCACTTGCATCAAAGGACCCTGGTGGTGCCTACATCTGTCCTTATCTGACAAGCAGCAATCTGCCTTTTTAACAATCTTCCGTTTTAACAATCATTTAGCATTAGAAGCCTAAATAGTTAGCAAACTGTTACCAAAAGGGTGAGTAGCTTTAGGTTAAAGTCAGAGTCTGGGGGGCAGGATTAAAATGGCTTTCACAGGATACACAGCAAAAGGGGAGCTGGGCTGGGAGTTGGGAGCACTGGGTCTTGCTCCCAGTCTACCAGTGGCCTGTTACTTGATCTTAAGCAAGGAAACGTCTGTGTGCTGCAGTTTCCCAACCTGTGCAAGATTTAGATTGAAGTGCTTTATTTGCTGACCTAATGAGTGTTGAGGCCATGTTTGAAAACAAGTGGAGGAGAGAGGTGCAATGGGAAAGCCGAGATCTGAAATTCCCATCGGCATTCAGTTGTCAATTCGTTTCATATTCCTCATTAACCGGTCAGGTTAATTTATTCACATTATAGTTTTAAAGTGTAGCTGAAATGAACTCAGCTCCTGCTCCAACTGCTCCTTTGTAGTGTCACGCTTTAAACTGGAGGTCTGTGTATGAAACCTGGCAAGGATCGGTTATGGAAATCCTGATAAAAATCTGGTGTCTGGTTTTTTACTCTGCCCCTGCTAGCTGAGTGTGCTCCTTTATTTGCTGCTTTTGAGCTTTCTTGATGCTTCTGTATGACCCAAAAGGCTTCAATGATTCCAGCAGATGTGAGGAATTTGGGAGTTTTATATAAAAGCCACTGGATCTGTGTGATCTTAAATCTACTAGTTCAACTCTAGGAGAAAAGTCTAATCCCAGATAGTGAGCAAGCAAATGTGAACTTCAACCACAAAGCAAGATAAAAACTGATCAAACTAATAGACTAAAATGTTACCCCTTACGATAACAACAACAAATAGCTTTAGCCTCTAGGATGGAGAAGGGAATTGGTTTCAAAGTGCATTCTCCAGGATCTCGGTGATAAGGTCTGAGTTTGTCTGTTCCTTGTACTGCATGCATTTTATCTGTAAAACTGGATGGTGCCTCTTGAATCAGTGTATATTTATTTCTGTGCATATTAGGACCAACAGCCTAATATCCGGGGGTGGTAAAGGACTTGTAGCACTTTAATGTAGTAGCTTTCAGAAATTGGGAATCATTGATAGAATGCCTAGTGTTTTTAAAGTTGAATGGACTTCCTTTTATAATATATTTAAAATAAATTTTTAATGTGTTTTCTGAAAACTGTGTATGCAGAAATGACTGTCCCTGCCTGCTTTACTCCAGTGATTGATTTCCCTTGTCTCTACTTACCAAGAATAAGCTTGGTTACCCTCGTCTGGTGTTTCCCCAGCACAGGCTCCCTGCCACGTCACGCACCGCTCTCCTCCGGCCCCGTGGGAAACGTCCTTCTCGGTTGCCCTTTGTATTGGGTATAAATTGCAGGATTTACTGCGTTCACGCATGAGCACTGTGTTGGGTGTACGTGCCTGGTTCAGGGAGCTGTGGAGTCGCCTGTGGACATCGCTGTGCCTCCCCTCACGGCTGCTTCCAGCCAGCTCTGAAACCCACCATGCCCCAGAACTCCAGCCAGTCTGAGGACCCTGCAGCACCTCAGCTCAGGCAAGTTTAACAGAGAGCAAGCAGCCTTGAGGGGAGGAGATACGTGAGGAGAAGTGTAAAGAGATGTGCACAGAGCTGGAGATGTGGAGGGAGACGTGGTTGTGCTCTGTGCCCAAGGGTGCAGTCCTGGAGGGACCATGGCCTTGTGCTGAGGTAGGGCACCCCCACAGGGTAACAGCCATGGATGACCCTTGTCTGCAGGGGACACCAGCAAACACAGAGGAGCAGAGAAAACCCCATACAGAGAATTGCACGCTTGACCCTGACCTCCTGCACCACCCGTCACCTCACTGAAGGAATGGGAGGACTGCGTGTGAACCGCAGCGAAGGTGAGATTAGGAACAGGGGAGGGGTTTGGTTGGAATTCAGCTAAAGGAAGGAGGTGGAACAGTGTTTACTTATGTGTTTGCTTTTCTCAATACCCAAACCAGTAATTAGAACTTTGTGTTAATTGGCAACAAAGTAAGTAAAAATCCCCTAGATTGAGGCTGCTGCCGATGATGCTGGAGCCTCACCTGCTGCAGTGACTGCCTCACGGTCAAGCTACAGCTGCTTTGCACAGGAAGGAGCTTTTGAGTGTTGCTGGCTGCTGCTCTGTGTGGGTGAGGACATTGGAAGAGGGGCTGGGCTGGGACTCTGGGGCACTCTTGTCCCCCTGCCCAAACACTGCAGTGCTGTCCCGTGTGGGTGGTGACCTTTGCAGTCCTGGGCAGCTGCCACTGTACCTGGGACGCTTCCCTCCCTGAGCCTGCAGCAGCCGCGTGTTCACAGCAACACACAAAGTTTTTCTCAAAGGCAGTCTGCATGTTCACTGCTGAAACATATGGCCACGAGAATAAAATGTTAAAATCGCCTAAGCCTGTGCGTGCATCTTGTCTGAACTGCCTTTGCCTGCGCTTTGGGGGAGCTCAGCATCACGCAACTGTTTTCACCCCCACTCCTTGGGGTGAAAAACTGAAATAGGCAGAGACGAGACAAACAATAGCATGTGTGAAAATCAGCGTGTGGGAAGGAAAGGAAAGGTGGGGACCAGCAGATAACCACAAGGCTCCTAAGGAAAGATTGTGCCATGATTCTTGGCCACGGAACATTTCCCAGGGGGAGTGCGGTGCCAAAAGCTGTGACAGTTTAAGCATTTTAGCAGGTTCAGTATGTGCCACCTTGGAAAAATGCTGAGGAGAGTGGGAAACTGGGGGAAGGCCCTAGGGCAGTGTTTTCATTGGCCCCCAAGGTACAGAAAATGGAAATGGCCTGATTTCTGACTGGAGGTACAGAAAAATAAGAAAAGAAAATACAGAGGGTTTCTTCCAGGACAGCTTTGGCAGCAGAGACCTTTTGCAGAGCAGCATTTCTGTCCCGAGAACCTCGAATGGCTCCATTAAAACAGTAAGTTCCAGATGACAGCTACATCGCAGCCCTATCTTTAGCAGGTAGTGCTGCTCCAGCTGAGATTTAAAGGCCTGTGCAGATCCCCCTAATTTGATTAGAGGGCTGACTTGGATGGGCAGGCTATTACAGCTTCAGAGGCACTAAAGCTGCCTGGGTGCTGATGGGTTTATGAAACATTGTTTCTCACTTCATTGCAGCTCCCACAAAGAATTATTAGATCAGGTTAGTGATAGATACCTAATAAAGAGTGTCTCCAGGAGGCAGTTTATTTCTCAGCGAGCTAGTTCCGGACTAGCAGACTGTGAAATCTGGAAGTTCCCATGAGGATAAATATGCTGAAATAAACTGCAATTATATGAACACCTCCGTGCACTTTTTTTCTGAAAGACTGAAAAAAAAAAGGTGTCACTGTGTTAGCCTGAGCTGGAGGTGCTTAGCAGCGAATTAGCAAACAGTGACAAAAGCAAAAGGGGTTGTTTTTTTTCCTCCTAGTAGGCATTGCAAAACAACTTAAAATCTTCCCATTTGCATGGGCTGGGAGTTTGCAGCCAGAGATAAAATCCAATCTGACGGTCAGTACCAACCTGTCCTGGCTCTGATGGTGCCGTTTCTCCAGTCGCTCCCAGGGAGCCCCTGCAGAACAGGAGCGTGTCCTGCCTGATCACGTTCCCTTTTATCTGCTTGCTCACTGCTGTTATCACCTGTCCCTACACTCCGTGTTTTCAGCTTCCTGAATGTCAAGATGGTCCTGCAAGATGTCCTCAGCCTGCCGTCTGATTGTTATTTGTAACGTTAGGATAAACCTAGAAAGCTTGCTATTGGGAGCTCTGAGATCCCTGTCAGCTTCCCGCTGTTTTCCCTTTCCCAAAAATCAAGGGAATATCTATGTTTTTTGCCAGGAGGGTACTGCTTCAGGGAGGCAGATCCCATGCGATTTGGCCAGGGGCTTTTATGAGCAGCAGAATCTTGCTTTTTAAAAATCTCTTTGCTCTTCACTAAGTGCTTGTAAAGTCATTTGTTTCCACCACCTTCCCATTGAAGTGGCCAGCTCCTGGGAGCTGTGTCCGCAGGAGAGTGCTCTGTGGCTCTTTAGCAGTCACCGGGACAAACAGGGATTAGTAATTGCCTGAGGGCAGCAGCAATAAAAGCCAAGGTAAGAGGCAGAACTGTTGAGGAAGGGTATTAAATCCCTGCCCTCCGGATTTATTCTGAGACATGTTTGGTATTGCAAGGACTGCCTGGAACATACAGATTTTAGTATTTCTCCGTTTTCTTGTGGGAAGCAGCCAGAACAGGCTGCGAGATGCCTGTGTCAGTGTTGCTGTGGAGCAGGCAGATCTGATGACCAAGGGCTTTGAGGAGGCTCTTTCTTGCAGAGGTATTTCGTGTGTGTGATCCAGCACGGCTCACCCCGTGCTAACGCACGTTGTTCCACGTGAGGGATTTCAGACTTTGAAGCAATTTCAGTCTACAGAACCTTTTCTGTGTTTGTGCAAAGAGTCTTTTCTTCAGGAAGATGAAATCATTTTCCATTTACAGCTGCCCACGCACCTCTGACAATAGCATATGCTGGCTGGTATTACAGAGGTGACAGCATTTCCAGAAGTAATCTCTTTTCTCCACAGATCAGTAGGAATTTTTCTTTTTTCCCCTCACTTCTCCCCGTCCCTTTCTCCCCCCTTTTTCTTTTTTTTTTTTGTTTGATGATGATGATTAAAAGATGAAAGAAATGCAAAGCTTCAAGTCGGATCTCTCTGGGAAGCACTTTTCACTATCCCTGCCTTATCATTAGGGAAGAAAAAAATAATCTTTTCAGAATATTTCAGCCAGGCTATTCCTACCTACAGGACAGCAGAGCCTCATGTGGGGCTGTAGCCAAGCCCAGGCACTTGTGGAGCATCTCCCCGGGAGTTACGGGCGCGGCAGGAGCCGCGGGTCCCGCCCGGCTGTTCCGCTGTCGCCGAAGCGATGCCGGTTCAGCTTCGGTCGCTGGAGGAAAGCGGCTTGGGAGCCCGCGGTCCCGAGGCTGAGCCGGGCGAGTGCCGAGGCTCGCGTTTCTCTCTGCGGGTCCCTGCGCAGCAGAGGAAACCCCGAAGGCCGACGGGGTCAGGGATGCTCCCCGTCTCCTCCCCAAGGGACAAGGCGGAGGCCCCGCTCCGGGAGCGCCTGGGGCTAAGG
>NW_010183238.1:0-2230 GCF_000695765.1 Mesitornis unicolor
AGAAAGAGGGGCTGGTCCTCACAGAAGCCCCTTCCCTTTGGGTGGGGGCTCTCGGGCCACCTGCCCACATGTATTTGCATGTGCAGCCCTGCCACCCACAAGGTAAAAGCAAGATGCAGTGTGCTCTTTATTTCACAAGAAGCAGAACACCTTTTTTTTTGTTTTATCTCTTTCCAGACAGTTGGCTCAGTTTAATGGACTGTCTTTCAGCCTGTGCATAATTCTTCTCCAAATTAAATTCTCTTAGAAGCCCGACATAATACAGACCGTGTTGTCAGCTCATTACTTTTACATCCTTTCTTGTTCTGTTTATGTGAGCAGAGGTTTAATTAACTGTAATCTACTGTGTAGGCAAGAGGGAAAAAAAAGCACTCTACTTGAAGGTATGTATTTATACTCCATTATATTTTTGAACATATTTGGTGGGGAGGAGTTAACCTTTTTGTCTATGAGCAAGGCTGGTTTCTTTATGTTTCTATGCAAAGACTCAAGGAAGTCTAAGGCTTCCACACTTTTGTGTTACCCTCTTAGTCACCCTCATCAGCCTCTTACTCTGTGGTGGCTGTGGTCTGCATCAATGGGACAAACTGGTGGTGCTTCCTCCAGACAAATGCTGCCTCAGTGGGAGGCAGCAAGAACCAGCTCTCATCCCTGTGTGCATCCCCAAGGCAGCTAAAGTGCTCAGCTGCTCTGCTCCAGGTACTCCACCTATGACCTCTTCTATGTCAATGAGGTTATTTGTCCTCATCTATGATGGCAAAAAAGTACAGAAATTCGAGCTATTAAAAGGAGGCTTGTAGAGGTGCTGTTTTGATTTCTCAAACTGGGGGTTAAAATGCTGTGACAAGTTTATAAAACAGATGCTTTCCCAGTGAACATTTATAAAATTATCCATTCCATCCACAAATTATGCCTGTACCTGGAGAACCTTGAATGCCCAAATGATCTCACATGCTTGGGCCGAAGCACATACTGCAGAAGGTGCTAATTTTGGCACAAATGCCAGGGTTAGCTGTCAGATTAGAGTGGGAATGGATAGGGGTTGACACTTGTTAGTTGGGCTAAATTTAGATCTCACCAGCCAGATTCAAACTCCCTCAGAAATTCACAGGTTCTATTCAGAAGATAACAGGAAGCAAAATTAAACAGCATTCATTATTATTAGCTTCAAAGATCAAATTAAGTAATTAAGCTAAATATAGAGAAAATGTTCCTATACATCTTTTGCCATTGTGTAGTGTTCTTCCTGTTTCACATGGAAAGGCACCGATTTCAACAGTCTGATTGACTTTTCCACTGTACCAGAGATTCGAAGGAAAGCAGTTCCCCATCCCAGCTCTGCTCGATGAGCATCAAAGACTCATTCCTGCACGCAGGGATGGTCCTGTCCCATCCATACAGGCTCCACTGGCAGAAACGTTCCCCAGGAAGTCCAACAGATGCCTATTACTAGAATCATGGCCAAGGAAATGTGTGTTCAAAAGACGTTTGGATAATGCAGTATCTCTTGTAGTATTTTTGGTTAGGGTTTTTTTATTTTTTGCTTGAAAGCAAGCCAGGCTCCAGCCACAGTTGTGGAGAGCCGCAGGTGTTGCTTTGCACTCTTGTTGTTTGCCCCCACTGGAGCAGTGGCAGTGTTCACTATTAAATAGGCCAAGTTATTAACTCATCATGAGCCATTTTTAATGAGGTATTCTCTCCTCCCACCCATAAACTGCTCAAAGGTGTCACTTTTATTTCCTGGCTGCTCAGCTTTGTGCAGACTCTTCCCTTGAATGTTGTTACATCTTGTGGGTTGATTGAGAGTCCTTAACATTTAGACTTCAAAAGCTGGGGATCAGTCACACACAGTGGATGGAGTTCCTTGTTCCCTACCATATGAGGGGGATCCTTACAGTGGCCACTGCTGCTGCACATGTTCTCCAGTGGGGACTGACCCTTGGCTTTCCATTCATGCTTTCCAGTTCACCCTCCAACTGGCTGCAGGACTGAATACGATAGGTCTCATATTTGCAGAACGCTGCTGCACGCACCAGTGAACAAAACTCTCTTTCATGCCAATGAGCACCAGTGAGCTCGAAGCCAATCTTTTTCAATATGAGAGACTATTAATGCAGCTACTTTCTGTCATTCCTTTTGCTCTAATAACAGCTACTTCCCCCCCCCCTTTGCTTCATTAATGAACAAAGACACTTAAGCCTCAATTCACAAAGGCATTTAGGCATCTGAC
>NW_010183238.1:2261-36678 GCF_000695765.1 Mesitornis unicolor
CCCAGTGAATCCAAGCATTAGACACTCTTCAACTCTCCTCTCGCTCAGAAGTAACACTGGGGACTTGTGTGGTATTGCTCCTGATTTATATTGAGCTTGAGTGAGTGAAGAATCAGTCTCTGTGTTTGTGAAGGAGAGGAAGGGTACTTCAGGGAGGTTGATGATGCAAGTGCTATTTCCAAGCCCTGACATTGTGAATGGCCTTGAATAAAGCACATCCCTCTTCTTGGCCATCTAACACGTCTCTGCCTCACATGTTTGCAAGGCTCCATGCTTTCCTGTTCACAGATAGTCTAGTCTGGGCTTTTCCAAGCGGGCTGGATGTTTATGTCCCTTTTGGGACTCTGATTTCCTTAGTCTCTTTGAAAATGCCAATTTTAGAGATTACTGCAAAGAAACAGCAATAGGATCCAAAGCAGGAAGGAAGAGTCTGTCACTCTGCTTGGCGCTCCCATCTTTAAAAAGAGTAAAGAAGACAGCACATGAAAAAACACTGAAAAGTTAATTGCCTTTTGTTTATGCTGAAGGAACTCGAGTTTCCCCTAAAGAGTCACTGCTCCTCTGTCCAGAGCGGTTCATAGCCAGGGCTGGGGTGTCCCTGCACTGCATGACAATGCTGGGTGCGCGATGCATCAGCACCTGTAGGCAGAACCTGTTGACTGTCTAGTGCTACATGTTTTTTTCTTCTTATGTCTCAGCAAGCTTTTCAAGGGCAGTATGGTTGGCCAGTAAAAGATTGTGCTTTACCTGAAGGCATGGGGGAGTTGAGCTGATCTCCATATGTGACTGCTGTCCCCCTGTGGGACAGAGGGGAGGACTTCAGATGCTCTCTGGTGAATGGACCAGCTATGTGTGTTGTTTCTGTCATACCCTCACTTGTACTGTTAGGTTGTATAACAACCAATTAGGTCACAGAGGGAGGGGGTTTTTTAAGTTTTTGTTTCCTTCCATTCACGATTTTGCCTTTCAGTCATCAGAAATACCAAGTTTGGCCTCACTTTGCTGGAGAACATTACTTCACATAGAAGGGAAGCATTGCTAACCCCAGCTTGAGAAGTGCTACACTCACTGAGTCCAGGAGTCCACCAAATAAACCCATAAGAAAGCAAACTTTTAATAATTACTTCTAATGCACATCCATTTTGTTTAGCTGCCTAATTTTCACTTTCTTGTCTTTGCAATGTCACAATCTGTGTGTTCTCCAGCCTCCCCGTCATCCGAACAGTTAATTGTATGATACGAAACACAAAAAGAAGAGGGTAGCCTACTCACAGAGGACCAAAGTGTAAGCTTGGGGTGCAGTCAAACCCAAATTCTTACAAAAGCGTAACACAGACATGACTCATCCTGTCACAGCACAGCTAACGAGCAGGTGCTGATCCTGGTGATGCTCAGCTTAGCAGGAGTGTGGAGCTGCCACAGACCTGCAGGAGGTGCTCACAGTCTTGCAAGAACAAGCCATAAATTTCAACCCAATGAGGGTTTTGAGCAGTCGCACAAGACAAGGAATGAATTACCGAACCCATTCATGCTTAGTGAGTTATTAAGTGTAAGGCCAAAGACTGCAAGTGCTCTCTACGCAACAATGTCTGAGTTAATAAACCATCACTCAGACACTGCAGAATCTGCCTTGAGTGCTGAATTGTTATTATGAAATGTAGGTTTTTTTAATAGTCATATTTGCTCGTTAAGGGAAGATGTTCAGTTTTGTACAGTACATTAGCACATGCCACATCAGTCTCTTCTGGTACCCATCAGCCAGGTCTGCTTCCCTCATTTCTGCTGTCTGATTTTACATCCTTTGAAGAGATCATGCCATAGCGAAATTTATGGGTTTGTTACCTCCGCTGTACAGAGCATCATGAAGACCATCTCCGAGCACAGCAACCAAACAGCAAAGAGGAAGTTCTAAGCAAAGAGGAAGGCAAGGAAATGAGTCCAGGCCACTGTCTAGCAACAGGCTCAGTTAGACCTCTGATTCCCTCTGCCTTCATCTCACTCCTCAGTTCATTGCTGCTAGAGGAGCTTTGACATAAACCACTGTTCTGATTTACACCTCTTGTGTCTCTTTTCTTCACACCATTTGCTACCGTGAAAAGTGTGGCCTGTCTTCTCAGTGACCTCCTCAAGGTATGGAAGGGCTGCTCCTACATCCCCTGAAGCCCTCTTCTTTCCCAGCTGAACAAATCCCAGGGCCTAGGATATCCCGTGTATATGGGACCTCACAAGTATATGTTGGAGGGAGGAGGATGATGCATCTTGTTGCCCTCAAAACCTTATGAAAAACAGAGCGAAAGATTGTTACAGTGGTCTCACATTATAATTCAAAGCGATTAAAAAAATGAAATTAGCACAGAATAACCACAGACAAAATATGGTAATTAATGTCAATTACCCTGGTTGCTATAGAAACATGACTGAAACAAGCAGAAGTTACAGATAAGTTCAAGGTGAACCACTAATGCAAGTGGCTGGCAAGGTCTTTTTTTCTCTCGCTGATTAGGATTTCAGCTCTTCTGGCTGACAACCAGTTATCAATAGAACTTAATCCATTAATAATCCTATAATCACTTTAATCCAGTTGGCTTAAAGTATTTTGCAACCGGTTGCTCTAAGTGATTAACAACTGTCTTTTAAGAAATAAATAAAAGCTATCTGTGCACTGCACATGCAGCAGTATTTAGTAAAGGACTGGTTTCTGCAAGGCAAGATTGAATGTGTAGCAAAATCTCTGAAAATTATAAATGCATAACCCTGGGGCACAAAGGGCTTTTAAGACTCTCTAATTTCATTAAAAGCCACCAATATCTCTTTAGCTTTTGCAAAATATAATTGGGAGCATGCAAGGGAAACTTGTCAAAGGACACTCCCTCTGCCAGGTACCTTTAGATGCAAATGTGCAGTGAGGGCATGGGTTTGAGTGAACGGTGAACTCGGATGACTCCAGGTGCCTCCAAGGTCAAGGACATGCAAGACGTTAATGTTGTTCCTGATCTGCTCCTAATTCACTAAGGGTTGCTGAAATGGTTGAGTGATGATTTTATGGCAAATATGTTAAGAAGTGTTTTCTGCTGGTTTGGAACAACACTCAGATATTTGCAAGATCTGTTGTAAACTATAAATTCCGCCCCACCCCCACACAACCCAAACCACTATTTCTGGAAATTTCATTTCAAACACACTTTATGGCTCAGATCATAAACAAAGATGGTTTTAAATCATTCTAATTTTGTATGGCACTTCACTATGCATTAGCAGTACTAAAAGAAGGGGCAACACATAATGGGACATCTCAGGTTTATTGAGACATCCTTTCCCAGTGGAAAACAGTTCAGATGAAAATATGCTAACTAGGTCTGTAATGACACACTTTGTGAAGCACTCTGAAATCTGCTAGTGAAAAAGAACATTTCATACAAGATCAGATTAATTATAATGATTATTTGGTTGCCTAGCTCCTGGACATTTCTGTGGTCCTCTTAACTCAGGATTTATTGTGTTGTGATTTATGAACCTCCGGATCAGTTATAAATACTGTCTAGCCAGTGATTCTTCTGCGTCTGTACAAGGCTCAGGAGCTCATATGTAGCACTCCTAGGAGTTTTGATTAACTACCCTTTGGCAATGTGTGAGGCTGAATATGTTAAAAGTTTTAAAGAAAAGGATTTCAAATAGATATTTCCAGGTTAGGGCTGTACCTCACCATTTGAACTGGCCTAAGACAACTGGCATGAAGTGCAATACAGAAAGATAGCTGGTCAGATAGGATTTGCCAGCTGAGATCTCTTCAGCCGTCACCTGTAGTACCCAGGAAGTAATCAGCTTGGGGCACATTTCCTCGCTTATTTGACGTGTTTTCACAGACCACAGAAATCTTTTAGCCCTCTCCATACCAAGGGGAGCTTTTGTCTGCTGACATTTCTCTCAGTTGATAGGAAATTAAATCCTGGCTGAGGTCGTAGTGCCCCACAGGAACCAATTCGAGGACTAACTCTGCTTATTGGACTTAACTCCACAAGTTACACAGGCTCTCTCAGGCTGGAACAAATAGAAAATGATAAAGACAACACAGATCGATGACTGACTTGTGTTTACAGCTGTAGGGAGTTTTCGTGTTTCATTAAGTTTCCAGCTGAAGTTTTGGCTGATTAAAACTTAAGATGTGAATGACTCGAGACAAGGTTTCATCTATGGATGGAAACTGGTATCTGGAAATTGGGCCCAAGCCCCTGGCGATCCTGGTCCCACTCTTCAAGTGAGGTACAGTTCATCTCCACTTTTGAAAGAGGGTCTTCATAAGCTGGAGGCTTTGGCTTGAGCTGGTCTGGAGGCCAGATAAAAAAGTGTCCAGAGGCAAAACAAAAAAAGTAAGAAAATTTGTTTCAGGCAATATTGAAGTAGAATATGGTTTGAGGTTTTGGGTTGGGGTTCTTTGGCAGGGATGGGGAGAGAAAGGGTGAATGAAAATAACCAGGTTTTTTGGTGGAAAAACAGAAAACAAATCCTGAATTGCAAATGTTTTGGATTAACTGAGAGCAATTAATCAAACTTGAAAATGGTAGTGTGTTTTTCATTGCTTCATTATTTAAGCCTTTTTTAAACTTTGTAAAATCTATGCCAGTTTTATTTTTAGGAGTCCAGGAAAAAATACGAGGATAAATTTATATTTTTCTAGTTCTACAGCAAAAATGTTTGCCAAATTAAAAACAAAACTAAACAAAACAAAAAACAAAACAAAACACATGAATAGCTTCTTTCTGAAGCTCCATTTTCCTACCAAATTTCTGCTTTGATAAATCAACCCGATTATTGAAAAAAGCATTTGCATAAAGAAGGAGTTTGAGTCAAACTTAACTTTGTGCTGGCACTTCTTTGCGTCCGTTGCTATTCACAGCAAATCACAACAAAATAGCTGCAAGTTTGTTTTTCCACGTAATACATGGTTGAATGGGAGCAAATGTCCTCTCTGTAAACGCCTCTCTTCTGTATCTCACTTCCCATAGTTTATCTATAGTTTGTGTTAGTTCCTGTAAATCAAAAGTGACGTGGGTTACTTGCACCCTGGTTAGAATTACGCATTATTTTATAGATGCAATGAAGAGAGGAAAATTTCCCAGCTAATGCTCAGAGTACTTTCAGGCTATTGTTGAGAGTCGTTTCAGATGGCTTTTTATTTAACATATTTACAAAATACTGAAAAATAAAGAGAAACTCTGTGACATATTGCTTACTACAGTTATGGAAAGCAACTGTTTCTGGCAGTGAGCATTTAGTTTTTTAATTCCTTCATATAGAAGATATCACCTCTAAATTAAGTTTGGAAAACCATCCATCCTCAGTAACACCCCATAAACAGGTCCTGATTCAGATATGGGCAGAGCATACTCACTAGGTGTCTCTCTACTGCTAATAGAAGCAAATCTTTAGACATTGCTTTCTCTTGACCTGGGTAAGCACTTGGCAATTTCACCTGAGGACATTTCTTAGGACTGCAGAAGTAGGCTTGATATCTTATGTGGGTTCTAGGACTTCCAGACATTTGGCTGCCTTAGGAAATATCAATGAAAGAGAGGTGAAGCAGCACCAAAGAAGTCCCTGTTTTGAACTCCAAGTAAAGTTTAATCTCTGCCCAATTCATTTTGGGTGAATGTTCAGACCAGTTCTGATCTTTCCCAGTTTCCACTACTCCTGAGGTCAACTGGGATGGAAAGGGTGAGATATGAGTGCTTGGAACCCTCCAGACCTGCTGTGTCACCCTCTTCACTCATCACTCCTTTCACAGGACTTTCTGATATGTCATTATGCATTTAGCTGATTTTCCTTTCTGCACTGATAGTAGTTTTTATACAAAGATTATAGAGTGAGTTTTCCTAGCCAGGAAGATGAGATTGTTCTGGAGTTGGGTCATTTCTGTCCGATCCCCATTAATTCCTGTCCCCAGAAACTGTGACATCCTAGCAAAGAAAGCCTGGAAACATCTCACGGACATAACCTTCCAACAAGTTTGTATTTTGCTTGCTAGCACTTATTAGCACCCAGAAAAAACTTTTGCATGAGGAAAGCACAAGGCAGCAACTCTTTGCCCATGCAATTACTATGATTGTCTACACAAATCAAGTGGTTTTGTATGCAAATGGCCAGTAAGCATCTAGTGGATGCAATGGCTTGAATTTCAATTTGCAATGAATAGTCGCATATGCAAACACAAGTAAAAATGTGTATGTGTATTAATATCTGACAAATCATCAGCCTCCTTTCAAACAGTTTTTTGGCTTATGTCAGTTAAAAACTTGTCGGTGTGCCGTATGTAACCCCTTGCAAGTGAATAGCAGCTCTTCTAAAAGCAATGATTACTGTTAACTCCCAGTCACTATAATGCTTCCAGATACACTAGGAAGCTTACTCCCAATAATTAGTAATTAGCTTTAACTATTTTATGGAGCAGAAAAGAGTTGATTACAGTTGTATTATCAGCTGGTATAATAATAGGAAAAAAGCTTGTTTCAGAGAGGGGAGAAAAAGAAACTATTTCAGAAAGTTGGCTCTCACTTGCCAGCCGTCCATCACCGAAACAACAGCTTCAGGGATCAGGAATTATTGATTTTAAGGGGATTAACTCTCAGCTACAGATAGTTCCGTTTCAGGGCATCATTTGTAAGCCAAGCTGTAGCCATAAACCAGCTGGTGCTGGGGGCCTGATCCAAAACTCCCTCAAATGATTTGGACAGCAATTTCAAGGACACCTTCGGGTTAATAAGTCCCCAGCTTGAGAGGAGTCTCAGTTCTCAGAGCATCTGGCACCAGGGAGAAGCCCATTTACAGACAATTTCTTCAGGACAGAACAAAAGTAGTTTCCAAAATGAGGAACAGGTTTCTTCTGTGAAAGTGAGCAGTGAAGATTGCACCTGGCACACATCAATTCCTGCACAGCCTCTGGTGCCTTTCAAGCTAGCTGAGAAAGTACAAACAGATAAACATAGGCTCTGCTGACACCAGACTCTCCCTTCTAATGCTCAATGAGTTAATTAATTTTTGCTCAATTTGATTTGACATTCAGAACTGTGATATGTTTATCCTTCTAATGGGCACTTCTCCCTGTTCCTGGCTTCCTCTGGAAAGTATGACAAATGACAGGGACTTTTTAGGGTGGGTAATGAGCCTTTAATTTTGTACTTATTTATTCATTAAGCCTCAGTAGTATCCGGAAAACAACAAATCGAAAGACTGTCTGTGCATTTAGTCTCTGTTCTTTAAAAAAAATCCCAACAAAAAAATCTCTTACAGCCACAGATCTACTATTGCCTTTGCGCAAGTTAGACCTGAGATATCTCAAGGATTGCATTTGTTGCTTTGCAACTAAGGTGTACATCATCATAATGAGTCACGGTGCTCTGAAAACCCCTGTGGCCTATTCAGTCCTTGGGCGTTCTATGGGTACTTCACACAATTATGTTGAGCAGCACTAGCTCTAAATGTCCTTGTGCAGACCTGAAGTGAAACTCCTTTCCCATTTTCAATTGATCCTTGCACATTTCTTGTTATCAGGAGCCTGTGCTAAATGCAGAGGTTAGAGAAGGGGCTCTGTTCCCACTCGAATCCTATGAAGCTTCCTATGGTATCAGGGCAGAAATGGATACGGTTATTGATATCAAGGGGGACTGTGAAATGGAAGAGACAGAATGGTTTGGCAGTGGAGGTTGAGACGATGGAAAAACGAAAGAAGATGGCAAACGAGAGAGGGTCAAGACAATGAAAGACACAGGAGAGAAAGGAGGGGAAGAAATGGATAGAAAGGAATAAGGAAACAGAGACCAGATCCAGTCCTCCGAAGCATCCTGCTTTGGTGACCATCGAGGCAGAACATCAGACAGGATGAACCGTTCTAAGATCTAACAGTTGGACAATTCCTATGAACTGCAGGCAGGCAGCAAAAGCTATCCCACAGCTATAATTTTAGATCTTGGTGATGTTAGCAAAAGTTGACAGACAGCTGGCTACCAGGCAGAGGCATTCAGCAAGCCAGCTGACTGGGAAATTATATTTTTCCCCACAGATTTTTTTTCGCAAATAATATTGAACTGTTTCATTTCCGTGGAAAAATTTATTCTGTTCTAGATATGGGGAGAACTGTTTTATTTTATTAAACAGTTCTGCCCTAGAGCACTAATTCTGCTTCCACTACCCAGGGTACGCCTTCTGCTTCCAGCTCAGCTGGGTTGGTGATGCAAAAGGCTCAGAGCAGGGCCACCAAAAGTGTCAGGCTGAACAAAGGCCACCAGCTCCCACCCCATCCTTCTGCTCCTGATAAAGTGATAATTACATTTGCTCGAGGGTTATCCAATACTGCTTGTGAGGGTATCTCTCCTGCATATTGCTAATCACAGAAGACTGGTAAGGTCCCCTGCCAGGGTGAACTCTAACAGTGCAGGAGCTTGGGGGCTGGGAAAGTTTTCACTTTCTGCTTGTTAGGCTTGAGTCTGCAGGAGTAATGACTGAGGATCTCTGTGCACCAGCCCACAATTCTGCCTCTCATCTTGCTCCTGGGTACAAGCACCTGATTCAGCTGTGCATCTCAGACCTGCTCTACACTATCCCCTCCTTGGTTTTGTTCATTCAGAAGTACTTAGTAAATTCCCTTGATTTCTCAGTCTTCTCTTTTCTCCTTCATTTTAGTCCTTTTCTATTTCCTCTACTCTTATTTTTCCCCTTATTGTCAGCTTCTCTGTTTCCTGAGTCCTACATCCTACTTGCAAGAGACACTTGCAGGAAGGACCCTGGCAGAGTACCCTCTCTCAGGACTTTCCTACAGCTTCCTGATACACTGGGTCTTTTGTGGATCCCAGGAAAAAAGGGTTTGCTGGGGTATCTCTTCCAGACAGTCCTGCTATTGCCATGAATACTGGCAAACAGCAACTTTGGACTTCCTCCTGCCTCCTTTCATTTCCCCTCTCTTCTTTTTACCATTGCTTTTCATGTTTTTTCACAGCTGCAGACATGGTAGCCAGCAGAAGCAGGAACTGCTGGAGAGGCAGCAGGAGCACAAAAAGACTAGTGCAGGTGAACAAACAAGTGAGTAAAGGTGAAATTCAAAGAGAGGCAGAGCTGAGTCCCCTGGAGACATCTGGATGCCCCAAATCAGCTCTTCAGGCTTTACAGTCTGATGTTCTGCACATGGCAAAGACAGATCAGAGGACCCTGTTCCCTCCCAGCCTCCTTTATTTCTGCATTTCAAAGTATCTTCATTTTCCCAACTTTACTAGGCATTCCACCACCGCAATTAATAGGAATGGTTTCCTGGCTATTTCTTTAAACACTGTGCTTTCAATGCTGTGAGTGTGTGTATGTGTGTGTGTGCAGGTCTGATCCAAAGGGCTGATGTGACCATTGAAAGGCATGCTTTCCTGCTGTGCAGCACAGCACTTGGGGCGCTCTCAGCTAATCAGCTGATATACACTTCTGAGCTGAACCCTGTAATTTTACCTGGTGGGAGGCTCAGGCATGGCTGACAGCGATGGAAAGGAATATAATGTTGTGATTGCTAATTGTTCTAGGGAACATTGTGCTTTACCTTTGGATGTGGGTCTGTGGGAACATTTGGTTCCCGATTTCTGTGGTGTGGTTCTTAGGGTCCACAACCATGATGTTTTTCACTCTCTGTACAGCAAAAGCAGAGTTGTTTTTGTTGGCTATTTTTGCTACTTTTATCTGCTGGACAGTGTATGTAGCCTTACATGCTTGGAGATTGACCAAGGACCTCTCAAGATTTGGAAAAGACTCTGAAAAGGTGGAACACAGGAGGTTCCACTTAAATTTGAGAAGAAACTTCTTCTCAGTGAGGGTGACAGAGCACTGGAACAGGCTGCCCAGAGAGGTTGTGGAGTCTCCTTCTCTGCAGACATTCAAAACCCACCTGGACGCCTTCCTGTGCAACCTCATCTAGGTGTTCCTGCTCCGGCAAGGGGATTGGACTGGGTGAGCTTTTGAGGTCCCTTCCAATCCCTAACGTTCTGTGATTCTGTGATTCTGTGATTCTGTGATTCTGTGATTCTGTGAAAAATAAAAGCTGGGGGAAGCTGGAGGTTTTCCCTCTGAAATTTCAGAGCCCCATGTTGAGCAGCAAGTGCGTGTTGCTGGGCTTTTCCAGTACCAACGCCTGCAGCCATCACAGCCCCAGGAACATCAGCAAAAGGCCACCTCAAGTGTTAGTGGGTCATGGTGATCCATGGCCTTGGATGGTATTTAGAGTCACCTTTGTAGCACCTTATCCTTGTGTCTCACTGCCCTCTTGCTGTTTGAATCCAGTCAGGGACAGCATTGCCTGTTTTACCCTTTGTTCATCAGTAACAGATTCCTTTTTAGTTCAAAAGTCTGACTGTTTACAGCCTTTCACAATTTCCCTCATAATTGGGTTGCCTAGAAATTAGGCAGTGCATGCATAGCAGGAAGCCAAATGCATCTGCCCTGCTATCCATACAAGAGCCCACCCACACGACAGCTGAGAGCCCCAACATGCACTCTGATGGGAAATAAATCCAGATTTACCAAGAAGGGTACACAGGTAGAGGTCTAAGGGCAAAGCCACCTGCAAAAGGAGAGGGTCTGCAGGTCCTTTTGTCCAAGCAGGCCTGGTTGGTGAACGACAGTTGGTTCAGGGCTGTGCTTGCAGCTTCTCTGTGATCTCCCTCACAGAACAGCCCTGATCTGAGCAGTTGTTTATCTGTGAGTTACTCTCAATGCAGAATTCATGATGAACTAGCCAGGAAATACTGCCTTTTACACATTGCCCTCGGCCCAGGCCCTTTAGGCCTATAATTGGGTAATAACCAGGTACAAACGTTTGGTGATGCCATGTCTGGTGCCTCACTTGCACCCTGACTTCACTCAGCTTTGGCAGCCTCTTGGCAGGATGCAGCAGGCCATGATGGGCACAGGCGAAGATGAGTGGCCTCCAGCCTCACCATTAGCCTCACCACCCTGTCTGGCCAGGTGACAGACTTCTTTCTTCACTCTGGGTCTCTCTGGAAGGTTTTGTGAGGTTGGCAGCAGTGACCAGGCCAGGTTATAGGGTAAAGACACCACAGTGTTTCATGCTGGCCTTTGCTCACATGAGAAAACAAGAAGTTTTCTTGCCACTTATTATTTCCAGACCATCTTGCACCATCAGTAACTGGCTGCTTTAGCACAGCATAGGAGCACTGCTTCAAACACTGTATTTAGCTCTTGGATGGATTTCTTCCTGCTGCCTTCTTGCTGTTTCTACCTGCTACTCTCCCATGCAGGAATGCTCCTTCAGTTGATATCCAAGCACCCAAGTTTCCTCCATCGCTCCCAAGGGACACCTCTTGGACTGCAGGATTTGACTTCTAACCAATCACAACACATGTCTGCCTTTTGGTGGCAGCTCCTCCAGCCTCAGAAGCCTCTTTCTGTGCAAAAACTCAGCTCCTTGGGAGCCTTTTGGTGAAAAACCCTGCTCCATCCTCCATGCTCAACCCACACAATGCTGGACACAACCTTCTAGTGCACCAGGTACCTTCTCCTGCGAGTGCCACAGCTGCCTAAGGAAGCATCAGGAAAGCACATCTCTGCTCAGCCAGTGTGGCATAAAATAATAAAGGGAGGGGAAAAGATGCAGTCTGAATATTATGCCTGAATTTTCTATTATTACTATATCACTGTGTCAAAATTGAAAGCAATGTAAGATTTCTCAAGAGGGGCCATCCATAATGCATTGCAGAGCTGTGTGTAGGTGTTTTATGAAATGTATTTTATTCAAACCAGTATATACAACACTAACATTATTGAAAGAAATTGAAGGCCCAGTCTTCTCTCCTTAAAATATTCATTATTCATGTTATAGTCCTTTAACAAAAACTAAAGCCAAATACATATTCAATTTATTATTTTTCCCATTCAGATTTACCTGCTATTCATCTCTGGTGTCCAATGGAGATGAAATGTCCTCTTATTATTCCTGTATTAGCTTCTGACAGTTCAATTTCTCTGAGTGCCATGTTTGAGACAACCCTTAACAAATAGCCACATATGTAATTGCTCTGATCCAAATATCTTGCCAAATCTTTTAGATCTGATGTAGATCGCAGGCAGTAGGATGTTGACACATTCTGATTCAGCCCTGGCAGCTGCCTCTGTGAGGCTTTTTCTTCTGATAAATATTATTAGAATAGGTTTCAACATATGTACAGTTTCATTCTCTCCTTCCGAATGAGACCTTACAAAGGTTTTGTGCCAGAAATGCTCCACAACCTTGTTTCTGCATTTACAGAAATTAGGAGAGTATCTGGTGGTTTTAAATCACTATTTCTTTTCAGGTGACTTCTTGGAAGAGAGCTCATCTCACCAGTTCATTTCACTTACTATCACCCTGAACACCTAGCGACTGCTGTTCAAAACACATTGTAAGATGACTTCATCTCCTATCAGTTCAAGGCTATCCTTTAGAGCGTGCTTTTCCTGATGAGATTTAAGGGACTCATTTGACAATGCTCCCTTTTGGACATCTATTTCTTGTTTTACTTGATTTTTGCCTCCCAGGCATATTTCAGCTCAAACTTTTTCATTTATTGTTTCTGCTAGGAGCAGCAGTTGGAGGTGCTTGGCAGGATCAGAAGTCTCCTGGCCAAAGCATTGTGCATTCAGACAGAAAAACCTTGCTGCCTCTCACCAGGTCACAATCTGAAGAAGACAAAGAGACTCAACAGGAGAGAAAGGAAGCTTCACAGTTTTAGAGGGGGGAAAAGGAGACAGGGAGAGATTAAGAACCATGGTTCTCAAATAATATGTAGAAGTCTAAGCTGCTTAATTATTTTTTTTAATGGAGTCTATATAATTTTAGGACTCCAGTGGGCCAGTTTTCCCAGGAAGCTTGTAGGAGAAGTGCAAAGTGAGACAGCCAGTCCTCAATCTTAATCACAGACTCATTAGCCCTGCTGCAGACTGCCATAATTTTGCTTTGTCCACCCTCCAGTGGGATTCTGTGTTCCAAAAGATTTTGCCTGTGATGAGTTACTATTGATTTTTTCCAGGCTGCCATTAATCTTTCAAGCACTTTTAAAATAAAAAAATCCTCTGGATTATAAACACATGTCTGTACCTTTGTACCACTGAAATGTGGAATGAAAATGCTGTCTCCTACCGGATTCCTCTCCCTTACCTTTCCCTTTGCTAGGTGTGCTTATATCTATTATCAAACAAATGCAACGAACCTTCTAGCAGCAAGAGCTCAATAACAGGATCTCCAAGCAAACAGAGAGTCAAAAAGCAACAAATTCCTCAGCTCCCATAGCTCCTGCAGCCCATACCTGGGTTTTGCATGAGAGTGGTGATCCACTGTGACAGACTGAAAATGTCTTCAGTTCTAATGGTAAATGATAGGGAGTGAGATAAGATGAAGAAAAAACAGTTTTCCACTGGGAACAGCTCTTACAGACTTGTAGCACTTACTCTTGGTCTCTGGGGAGAGCAGCTGATGCACACCACAGAGCATGAATGAGGAAGACCTCTGCTTTCAGAAAGGCAAATCCTTTCCTTATGCACAGTTGCAGCTAAGATTTGCTCACAGGTCTAAGATTTTTGCTCACGAGGAACTAGCTTGGCTTTCCTCCCTGCTCCAGTCTAAAAGTGATCAGCAGAAATGCCTGTCTTGAATTGCAATGTAAATGTTGAACTAAATTGTGCCTGTACAGCAACAGTTGTTTTTCATTTGTGGTCTTCTTTCCCCAGTAATGATTTAGGGTCTTCTCTGGTCCCCTTCTGGTTGTTCCTAGCACTGTGAAGCACTGATGACACACAAAGGTGGCTGGAGCTGTCCCAGCCGTTCTTCATTCAATACGGGCATGAACCTGCTCTGGGGGGGGTGGCAAGACCAAATAACAGCCCTTTGGTATGAGAAATGGAGTTTGAGATAGAAGGATCAAATAACCTGCTGGTTCATTAGCAGCTTCCGAGACGCCAGAGACCTAGACAAGAGACTACATCAGCAAGTCCTGAACATCACAGGAGTGGGACAGGTGCTATCCCACCTTTCCCTAAAGAGAAGGAACAAATGGGCAGCAGCAGAGAAGCCAACCCCATGGCTCTTTTTATATTTAATTGACAGAAGTGTCTCTAATTAGTGTGTGGCACTGCAGCAACTGCTACTGGCATTGCTAAGGAGCAGCATGATATAGAAAAGTCCATCGATGTGATCACACCACTCCAACTACAAACATCTTAATTGCAAAATGCATCTTCTGATGACCCATGGTAGCTTAACAAATTAGCAAAAACACATGTTATGTGAGCTGGTTACAAAACTGTTGCAAAATTAAGGCTGTCTCACTAAAGTACTTTTGGCTGCCTCTGCAAAGCTAATTCTAGATAAAGCTGGAGGCTCAGGACCATTTTTCCCTTGAAACTGGGAAATATAAAGAACACCATGAAGGTGCTGCAGTGTGTCAACATCTCAGCAAGCATGAGACAGAAGTCCTACCTACCTATATGAGTCAAAATCAATTGCCCCTGTACTGGGTCTTCCCCACCATTTTGTGTACAAGCATATTAAAGCATATGTAAGTGTCACAAAAAATTGTCTAGTACAAGGGGAATACTGGCAGTTACCTGTTTTGGATTTTTTTTCTGCATATGTCCTTCTAAGCCCAATCCACCAGCAAAGTGAAATGTTAGCATAGCTAGCCCTCGAGCGAGCTAATACATATAACTGCACATTTGCACAGGCAATGGGAGAAGACACCTGACAAGCAGTGGTTGTGTCGTACAGCCCACAACGATTTGCTGGGTTATAGGACAGCAGAAGAGAGTCATGAAATTATTACAGTTCCCAGCTGCTGTCAAGTTCTATTATCACTTGAGCGGTGCTAGGCATTATCAAACATGTCGAGTTACATCTGTTATTATTGTAGGGGAAAAATAAAAGCATATTTTTGTAGAAAAAGAAATTATTTATGTGAATCTATCAGGTTTTTTTCAACTGTCAAAAAGCTGTGGGATACACAAAACTGGGCGGAGGTTTTGTTCTTTAGGTTTGTTTTTTTTCCCCAGAAAGGCTATCTGATTTTTTTAGGTCTTGTAACACTTGGGGAAGTCTGTTCAGAGCTACAGTAAGGGCTCATTTGTACAAGGGCAAATGTATCTTCTAAATCTGTCTGTCTGAAAGGAAGTAAAGCTTTAAAAAATAATTAAGATTTCCTACAAGTGCCTCATTCACAATAGAATTTCATAATATAGTTACGTTAAGAGGAAATGAATGCCTCTCATTTGAGGCTATTACTACAAATGAATTAAATGAGCAGATACCTTTTGGAGACTGGCTTTAAAATCTGGATTCAGCTCAGAAATGGAGTAGTTCCAAAATGCTCCATTAGACCAATGGCACAGGAACAAGATGCGTAGTACCCTGGTTCTGGTTCCCAGGTCAGGACAACCCCACTACGTATTTAATGTGTTGCATACAGCCTGCATCTCATCACCAGTGGCTTTCGGCAGGTTGAAGCCAGTGACTTTATGGCAAAATAAAACACATGAAAAGACGTTATTTTTGAAATTCATCTGAAATAATAGCAAACTTGGAGTAGTCCCAATAGCTCCTACCCTGACCCTACTGAAATCAGCAGAAGATGAGCACTAAGTAGATGTACTGGCCTGGATGTGCACAACCAGATCCACTGCTCTCTCGCTATATTACTTTACAGATAAACTATTCTGAAAAGCAGGTGGGTAAATAGTGCATTGAATCAGGCTATACCTGATTATCTTGGCCAAATGGTTTTAATGAATCATACAACTGGAGTAGTGGGGTAGTCTAGCTCATATGAATTACTCCATATTTAATTAGAATATTTTGCTTTGCCTCTGAGGATCCCAAAGCTCCATTGTTAGGGAACCGTTCTTTTTACTTAACCTCAAATATCAAGAGTGCCTGCTTCTCCTATCCAGGGAAAGGTAAGGATTGCTCTCAAATCTAAACCAACTCTTTTACTTATGTAGCAACAAACCCTTGGTTAGTCCAAAGGACTGTTCAGGGACCCCCCACGAGAGACACTCAAACATCCTCTCAGGGTGGTATTGATTATATGAGAGCATAGGCGTACAAATTAGCACTCTCTTGCTCTATCAACAGTCCAGGCTGTAACTGAAATAACTCCTTAAGCTTTTAAACTCATCTTTTATGCCTTCTGTGCAGCATAACAGAGAGGACCTTCAGGTCAGGGGGAGCTACAGCCTTTCTGGGCTCCCATCTATCTGTTTCTCACATGAAGACTATTTTTTTCTTTTAGCTTCAGGATGGGAATGCTGTTTACTTCCAGTTCTCAGCAAGAGGAGCATGAGCATCATTAGTGCAACAGTGAGTTCATATTTCCCACCTCTCATTCCTCTCTGCCCCTCAGCCCATCTCTACCTTGCGATGGCACAGCTGGGTATCTTCTTTGCTGAAGAGAAGTGGTCTGAGGGTTTCCTAATTTCTCCTCTTCTGCTGCATGCTAGAGCCTGCCCCATGTAGCATGACATTTCTGGTGAGCAAGGTGGACAAAGCTGGAAGTCAATTTGTTCAGAAGAACATTTGAGTTTGTAACAGTAGCTAGGTCATTTCACAATAAATTATTCCAGCTTTAAAATGAATACAATGAATAAATACTTTCTTATGCACATTCTCTATGTGTTCAACCCACCAACATAAGGATTTATAACCTTCTTAACAATTAATATCCATTCTCCTTTCAGTGACTTCTCATTATAGTGGGCTTTCGTCTTAATACCTGAACATTTTTTAAACAGCATTTCTTGGATGTACTATGATTTCCCGATAAAAGACATTAAGTCTGAATCTTGTCACTAATTCTGCAAGGTGACCACTGTATTTCAGCCACCATTTTTGATATTATCATTAAATGCACAAAAAGGATGCTAATTCCGTAGCTGCATCTGTTCAACACACAGAGGAGAGGCTTTCAAACAAGGGCCAAATAAATAAGTAAAATACAGGTTGACATGGAGACCAGTTTATTAGCTCCTCACTAAGTACATATGTAAATAAATGTGTCTCTTGTGTTTTCTTAATGTTTGAAACAAGATTATACAGAGAAGGGCACACAGCCTTCAGGCCCATGAGACTTGACTGTTGCATAGTCATAAAATAAATATCTAGCTGTTGCTTTTCACTTCAAGTACCAACTGTGTGGAAAGGTACATAAGGGCCTACAATCAGTTGTCTAATCAGCTTTAAATAATAAAATAAAAAAACCCACAGACATTCAGACAACCTACTTGTGTGTAACTGATCTGCTTGATTTGTGAGAATTATGGGCAGTAATCATATTATCATTTCCATTAGATTTTTCTCTTCCACACTTTTTATTACTCAAGTGATTCATCTACTAGATGAATATACAGACACAGACAAATACTTCAAAATGGTTTTTTGGAGCTGTTTATGTTTAATTTGTCACATAACAAATTCATCTCACCTAATTTTCCAAGAGCTGAAGTTGTTATTACAAACACAAAGACATGAAGAATGTCATGGCTATGGAGTAGAAACTAGGCATGGAAAAAAGGAGAGTAAGAAACAGCATCATATGCAGTACCTGTCGAAGGGATGGTGCAACATGAGAGGAAATAAAAAGAAAGAATCATAGTGAAGGAGAGGGTTTAGGCATTTCACAGGTAATGCAAATCAAGAAGGACCTGCCATAGATGAGGCAGTGACAGCAGACAAGCACCTTGCTCAGGAGTCCACTTGGTCAGGGGACCACAAAGCTGCCTCAGCTGTCAGGACCTGAGGGTCACATCGTGTGTCACTGGAAAGATCAGTTCCCCAGACTCATAACAAAATCAGTGCTCAGGACCTTTAAAGTTGAAGCCGGTGGTGATCCCTTGCACCCCAGTGAGGGATGAAGAGTGACAACTGGAAACAAACACAACGCTTTCATTATCTTTTGTGTGAAAAATTCCTAGAGCATTATTAATTTCTGATGATACTTACAATCAGTAGAACTCATTCATTTTTTAAGTTTCGCTTATTTGCAGTGAATGGATCTGTTTCTCAGCTGGGTAGCTGCATTCATTTTGCAATAATGGTGTTTGTTTGACATCTGAGAAATTAACAATGCAAATGCCTCTGTGTCTTTGTAGCACATTTAAAATAAAATATCTTCTCATACAGAATTGATGGCACGACTGTAAAAAGGGTTCTATAATAGTCAAAACATTTTTCAAAACCCATTATAATGTTAGGCACTCGGATGTGATGGGATTGTCTCTTGGGGCCCAGCTCTATCCACACTGTCCAAAACAAACCCCAAAAACCGCCTTCTTGCTCCTGGGCAACATTAGCGGCTTTGCCTCTCTCCTGGAGGTGAGGATGTCCACTAACAGGTGCACCCCAAGAACATCTGGGCACCCTAAGATGGGGTGCTTTAGTTGAGGATCTTGCAGTATTACACTTTGTAATTCAGATTCATGTCCTAGCACAAAAAGCAGACTGGCAATAAATGTGGGGAATTTTACCCTTATGTTTACAAATAAGTGTCTGAAAATGTTTACAAATAAGTGTCTGAAAATGTTTAACAAATACTTAAAGTCGAAAAGAGTAGAAGCATAAAAAGTAAACTGCAGGCACTACTTTTACACACAATCTCATTTTTAAGCAAATCTTTTATTAGGGGAGGGGAGACTGAGTGTAGTCTGTTGGCACACATGAAAATAGTGCATTACTTTCCTGCCCTGGCTGACAGGAAGGCCACAACGATTCACACTCTATAGCTTTTTGTTGACCTCCTGTTTCTATAACCCATTTACAACTGCTCATTTCTGCATTTTCTTTGGCTCATAACCATGAGGAAAGCCCTTTGTTTACAAGCCATTGATAAATTGTCATTTACAAGAGGCAATAACTTCCTTAAAAATTTGCATAATGTTTTTACTGGTCGTTTAGGGCTGTTGCATATTATATTAAACCTTAAATGGCAGATTTTTATTATGCATTAAGCTTTAAATAGTATTACGAATCCACCAGCCTCACTGGAATACTTTCTGTTTCCT
Organism: Mesitornis unicolor; assembly: GCF_000695765.1. NCBI lineage: Eukaryota > Metazoa > Chordata > Aves > Mesitornithiformes > Mesitornithidae > Mesitornis > Mesitornis unicolor. The sequence continues at coordinate 21,321 of NW_010183238.1, forward strand.
GAAATTTAATTGTGTTGCAAGCCAAGGCAGCTCATAACCTTCAATAAGTCTCATTACTAAATTGGGATGTTGAACTGGCTATTTCAGATCACTTACTAACATTAAATAAAACGGACACACCGTATTGCCAGCAGGGCTGCAAGGACTGAGGTCATTGGAAAGAGCTTCAAAGACAGACCGAGGAGCAGCCCAGCTTGAAGAGCACTTTAAAGGCTGGCTTCAGATCTTCCCTCTGCCTCACAAGCTCTGGTGCCACGAGCAACGCATGTATATATGTAGACATATAGAATAAGGGCATAGCCTCCAGAGACATCTGATTTCCTTCAGGGGGTTCCCATAGGGCAGAGGCATTTAACTGGCTGTAGGATAGTGCCAGGGCTAGCACAGGAATAGATGCTGGCCAGATGAGTAGGGGTAAGGAGGACTTTGGGACATTGCTTCTTCTTTCCTGGGACAGTTTGTCACTGGAGCTAATAAATCAATCAAGGGCACCACTGACTGCTGATGTCACCTGAGATCTACTTCAGGAGCCATTCAGTCAACTGAAAGTCTCTCATGGACATCAGATGGCTTTGAGTTTGACTCCAAGGTCAAGTTTAGCTTAGGTTTACCTGGCAGCGTGATTTGTACTCACAGAAGCAACTGGCCTCAACAACAAGTGCTCAACTGTCAGGGACCAGCTCACTGCTTAAATTAACTTGCTCAGCTGGACTTTCAAATGAAGCTGTTTTAAGAATGCAGTGTACCATAGAAAGCAATTTGTTTCTTTAAGATTTAGTACCAAATGCCTAGGTTGATTTTGATTTTAGAGAAGGCAACAACCGGGAAAGTGGGTAATTTGAAACTTAACATATTTCTCTTCCTTAAGATCTGAACACATTAAAATTAGGTGTAAAGTGCTTCTAATTTGTCAATCATTCCTCATGTAATTTTATTCCTCCAAGAAAATTGCCTGGCAGAGTGTTTCCTTTTTCCTTCATCTCCTTTCACTGCACTGCTCATTTGACTTGATCCCGGTTCAGGCAGGTAAGCAACGCCCCCGCATCCACCTTCACATCATCTCCCATCGTGCCAGTCGCTGCCTCCAGATGACATCTTCCTCCTGCCACTTGCAGAATGGCTGTGTGGGCAGGGTAAAGATGAAAGGACAACTGAATGAGTCTTCCAGCCAAAGGACAAACTCTGATGTGTATCTACAGTTAAATAGCCTTAGCAGAGGAAGGAGTGAAGTATCCCAACACCTCCAAGAAAAAATGGTTCTGCTGATGTTTCCCATAAAGGCTGCTAAGTGCCAGAAATGGCAGAAGGCAGCCTTTTCTTGTGAAGTTTTCACCTCGTGTCTACAGCAAAGAAAGTTTGGACAGGTTTCTGATTTAGAGCCATCAAAAGTATATGCATCACAACAAAAAAACAAAGCAAAACACATCAGTTCTCAGGGTTTGTCAAAAATGCTTACATTTACATCAGTCTCACAGGCAGCTTGGAAAGGTTCATAAAATCTGAGCCCGAGTTTCAGGGCTGCATTTCATGCAAGCTGTGCAGAGCGATACAGACAGTTATCTGCTTGCTTCAAAACGAGTTCGTGTCAAACCAAACCAGAAAGCTGGATGAAGCCCAGAGTCGTGTCAAGCTACTCGGGGAAAACCTGTACTAAGCAGCCCTGCTTTCCAGCTCTGCTCCAGCTCTCACAAACCAACATGAGGAGTGTTTAACTGATCCACCCTCTGGAATTACAAGAGTTCAGCCTACCAGTAATGTGTAATTGTGAGAGAATGTATTTATCTATGGCTCAATCATAAATTCTGCTCAGAATTTAAATGTACTGGTGTTATTTACAATTCGAGACCTCTAAGCCAAGCATGAGCTACTTTGATGATTTGATAGCAGCTGTCTTTTCTCAAATGCAAGAGCCCTGGCTTTGCTGTAGTGGATTGATTTCTCTCTGAGAGTGGCCAATATCAGCTCAGGGCAAAAATACCCTGGTCTGCTACTATAGTAACAGGTGTGCACTGCTACAAATGGGTGGATGCAGAAAAATGGGTATGGAAGAGCAAGAGAAATTCCTTCTGCAAATTTTATTCCTTTTTATATTTCTTTATAGTCTGAGTTTTGGGTACTCTGATGAGTGTTTGCAACTAGAGGTGCAATAGTTGCCAGAATCACCCCTAAAATGTAGCACTAGGTTTGGCTCCTTGACCTCTCAGCAGTGTGTGTGTGTGTGGGAGGGGTCATCTGCTGATCGCATCCTGCATGAAGCAGCATTTCTTGTCATAAATTTAGCTGCATTAATGCCTCTGAGTGACCACATGTTTCTTGTGTTATCAGATAGGGTAAAAAAAGACTCTGATCAGTTAGTGCCATGCTCTGCAGGCTTAATCCTGCACAGAGAGGACCTGCCTACTTCCTGGATGGCAAACACCGAGATGTACTAAGCAGCTTGCTGTGTGCCACCATTAATACTCCTTACTCATAAAGTATCAAGTGGTTTTTTTTTAAGAACAGAAACAGAAGAGATGTAGTGATGCTGGATCACTAGAATCCCAAACTGATTTTGCTAATCTCCCTCCTTCTCAGGGAGGTTGCTTCCTACATAAGCCAGCATTTATCATCAAGCAAATGCAGCCTTTTTAATTCTCCCCTTTCCCTCTTACGCTCTCTACCATTCATTTGGGGAAAGACAGGTCACTCCAGGGAATTTCTCCCAGTTACTGCCCATCCATGGCCTGTTGGTATAAACAAGCCTTAACTACTGCATGCACCACAAAGTCAGCAGAGCTCCAGAGGAGCAAGGCACACTCCATCATGCTGCATGCATCAGCAGCAGAAACCATTTCTGTAGCAGGAAAAGAATATAGCTTGGTTTTCAAACATTGGATTTACCCTACAGCTCTGGCAGAGAAGGGAAAAGAGAGAGAGGGGAGAGGAAAAAAAAAAACCAAGTTTTGATTTTTAAAATGAGCAAATTGATGTGAAAGTCACAGATGGTGAATAAACACGGGGCAGAGAATTGTCATTTGGCAGCCAGTTCTCCTGACCGATTTAAGAGGGATATGCTGTTATCTAGTTTGGTTCAGGGAAAATATATTCTGGGCAGCAGTTAGCCATTTAAGAGGCCTCATTGTTTCATAAAATATATTTGGGTTTGATACAAACACAATTAATTCCACTTTCTAATATTGTATTTGAACCAAACCCAAAATCTGTGCTGTGAACATTTATTCTTTTACATCATTTATCAGTTCCAGGTTCTTTTCTGAAGGGATAGATTTAAAAAGGGATTTGCAACAAAGAAAGAACATTTGGGGTGACTTCAGCTGGTGCAGCAAACTCCATTCTTATGCACTGTTTTGAGATGTGCCTCCAAATTATCTGACAAATGATATGTTCCAAATTAAGTCCCTCATTACCCATGCTTTTCTATAGCTAAATGCTGCACAGCACTCTTCATTATTATACCACTGTATTTTGGGGACTTATTAGGCTTTGCTTGTTGGGTCTAGCAATTGAAGCAGAGGATTTGAATCAGGCATAGCACAGCCAGCAGTTCTGCCAGCTGAATTGCATGCAACTGCATCTAAGCTCTCAGGCTTTGGTTTTCCAAGTATCAGCTTTTGACGAGATCAGGATCTTGTGAAACACCATCAAGATCTCCAGCCCTCCTGATCCAGAGGTCCACACAGATCTCCTTGGGTCTGTTGAGATGATTTGTGCTTTGGGTGCTGAAAACAAAGGAGTTTGCTGAAAGCAAATGAGTAGAAACACAAAACAGTTTTTCCTGGTGAAGAAACCCAGAAGGTTCCTGATGCAACTCAGAAGGCACCAGCCACCACAGGTAAGTGCTGGTCCTCAACTTGCATCTCAACCCTGCCTTTCCTTCCCAGAAATGTTTCTTAGTCAACGGCTTCTGTAAAATCCTGTTTTCCAACATACACCACAGAAAATTTTCTGTGGTTTTCAGTTAAGCCAAGTTCAGCATTAAACTTTTCTGACTTCAATTGTCAATTACTGATGCTACAAATGACAGAGGGAAAAAAAATTCAGAACTCGACTTATACATCAATCTGCCCTTCCACATCTGTGTAACTTTAGGGAGTGAAAGAAATTGGGCACAAATATTTCAAGACTGTGCTTGGGCTTTCCATTTGGGTTAGGAACCCTATGGTGTAAAGCTCTGCTGCAAATCCCTCTCTGCAATTCAAGTGAACTGAGATTTTAAAAATAAATGAACAAAGTCTATTCTGCCACATATTATCCCCCATCTAGTGGTAAATCAGGACTATTCGTATCATCACTGACTTGCAAAACACATCCCCCCATCCCAGATAGAAATGCCAATTAGCGAGATTTCTGCTTCAAATTAGTGACGCCAAAGCACTTTGAGATCCACACATGAAAAGAGCCACAGAGGCCAAAGTGTTACTGTTCTCTTTGGTCACAGTGTTTGAAATAGATATCCTTTAATAGCTGCATTTTCTCCTAACAGGTAGCTTGGCAAATGAGCCCTGGTGCCCAGCCTCCCTCAGAAACACCAGCAGAGCTCGCTCTTTGAAGCTCCTCCACGATTACAGCCCTGTGCTGGGGAGAGTGAGTGGGATGTTAACAAGTTTCAAAACACAAACATGAACCAGAGAGATTAGGACTTTCAGAAAAGCCTTCAGTGAGAATCCTTGTCAAGTCTCAGATACATATCTAGTTTATTCACTGTCTCCAGAGATGAAAGCAACTTCTGATGGTATCTTCTCTACTCACCACATTATCATATCAATGATAAAAAGGGCAGTCAAGCTTCCTGGCTTTGCAGCTCATAATGCAATTAATAATATTTGTCTGGTTTTCCCTCCCTTAGATGGGTGTCTGTATGAAGGAGAGGTGGAGGAGGGCAGGCAGCTGAGGAGGAAAGGAGAGCAGCACAGGAGTACCAGCACTGCCAGTTGAACCACGCTTTGCTTTAATGCAACCGTGGTGAGAAAGGGGGCTCCTACCCCTCAGCTTCCCTGTTGTAGGCAATAAGGGGAATGCTCCGTGCTCCATGCATCTTTTGCAGGACATGCTATTACCATGGCTACAGGGATGGAGCCAGGAGATAGAGAAGAACAGAGCACTCCACGTCAGTGAGTGCTTGGCTTTGAAACACGTGGCACCAAACACTCTCCGAGGGTACATCAGCCCACACAGGTGAGGCGTGCTTGTATCTCTCCTCACTAACAGGTTTTCTGAAGCTTATTGCATTCACAAAATACCTCAGGAAGCCATGTCAGAGAGCTACTATTGTGTCAGGTGGTGTTAATCATCTCTGCATGATTTGGAAAGGTAGGGGATGCTGCACACAATGGAAAGGAGACGGCGAGATGTATATCGTGCTGCTTTAGTAATGCAAGATGCGAGAAGTACCTTCTGCAACAAAGAAATAATAGTAGTTAGGATTAATTACAGGTTTAGAACTAGGGAATCCCGCTGGGTTATACACATATGGCAGGCGTCTTCTCCACTTTGTAGATGGAGAAAGGAAAACATGAAAGGGGAAGAGTTGCCTCCAAAGGCACACCAGGATGGATAAAAGTGAAGGTAAAAAAAATAACTTTTTTAAAGAGTGATCAGATTTTCAAACAACAAATACTTTTTGTTGTAAAAACAACAACAAAAAATCTATTTAGATTCCAAGATTAAATGTTGACTGAGTAAACTTCTTATAATCTATTACATACCTTAAATGAAAAATGCTCTATCTGGATGTCACACACTTGTCACTGGAGATAAGAGGAGGTCAAACAGACTAACCTGTCTCACTCAGAACTGGTGTCCACAAAAATATGTAAAGTCTTGGTCACTTTTACAGGAACTAAAGGACTATTTTTCTTTATTTCAGCTTATTTAACTACTATAGTAGCATCTAGCCAACTCAGAAAGTCAAAAAGTCAGAATCTGTTCAATTCAAGGGTATAATTAAGGGTAGGAGAAAAAGATCTATCTTTTCTAAAAAGGCACCATAAGGTGACCAGAAATACTGCCCTCATTCATTGTCTTTTACACTCAGTACTTTGGTGCACTGCTATTTAATGAATAATACATAGATAAAATGCTGCCTTTTCACATCCTTAAGTCCCACTTCCCATCCAAGTGCAACTTGAAATATGTTGCATGTGATTTCCCCACCAGCAAATAAGCATTGTATTCACCATTCGTAATGCTGTAAAATGTAAAAACGAAGAAATGATTAAAGTAAGGTTAAACAAAATGCTTACTTAAATCAGCCTGTCTAGTTATAGGACATTCTTTTAGCCAGCAGAAAAAAAAAAGTCCATCTTGAATATCAACCATGTGTTTACTAATTATGTATAATACAGGTTCAAGGTCTTCCATTTCAAAAAACACTATTTTAATTAATAGTGTAGCTCCACTATAAATTGCCTATCCACCCAGGCTTGACATTTTTCTCTTAATACCTTCGTACCCAGAGTGGAGATCTGAGATCCCCAGGCTGCACGTGGCTCCCACTGGTCCTGTCCTGCCTATGTGAGCATCTCAACTGATTCCTGCCCCCATCCCATCGCAGAGGGTATCACGGAGCACAGCTCACACGCACACCCGCCTCCTCTGCAGTCCTGTCAAACACCTTCCTGCACTTTCCAACTTTTCAGAGAGCTCTCTCTTTTAGCCCTCTGCTCAGCAGAAGCCAAGAGGTTCTTAATACCACCCCATTTGGCACCTTTACTCTGGGCTGCCTATTTCAGGCTGCCAATACAAGCACAGCAGCTCCAAACTGCCCAGCCGTGCCAAGAATTCACTCCCCTGTGCACAGCTAGCTAGCCAGAGGCAAATACATGAACTTTAGAGATTATCTAGAGGGAATATTCCAGGAATTTAGATTTCAGACCCAGCAGTACCAGCATACATCATTAAAGCTGCCTCTCCTGCCAATGTAAAAAGCAAACATCGATGATTTAAATCACAGTTCCCTGGAGGGTCAGTTAAATCACTTGGATGGAAATCAGTCCCCCTTGTCACTGTGGAAGAGGTAGAAATGGAAGTTGTGGATTCATGACTCCCAGGTCAACAGTCTGCATTGGACATGGACCAGGTGAAAATAAATCCTGTGAGGCACAAGATATAATAAGCCGTTTTATGAGATGTGGCACTGATGAAACCTGATTTCTACAGTTGTGTGGGTTGTGTTGGGAGTTTCTGTTGTCTGTGAAGTGTGATTCTTGACCAAAGCTTCTCCTGTAGTCATGATATGCAACACCATGCTCTTCAGTGTCTTAGGAGGGTTAAGACCATGAATCAGCCTTTCTGTCTGTAATTGCTTTCATGGAGTCTTCTGCCCTCATTTTTTACCTGCCAGTCTATTTTCATGGAACCTGCGCAAGTCACAGGGGTGACATTTGCTGCCAAGCTGGTACTTTGTGCATGAGGTGACACTTGGAGCCACACAGCATGGGTCAAGCAGCCTTGAAAGCATTTGTCCGATGGCACCTTCAAAGGAGCAGCTCACTTTGGACACACACAGACCTGGACCCATGTGCCCATACACATCTTGGGATGCTCCGTGCAGCCTCTGAGATGCAGGACCCAAACCAGGCATCTGGACACCCTGACTGAAGCGCTGTGCAGGGCACATGTGTCAGCAGAGGTGATCCCTGCTACAGAAATATCTACTGATTGGTTGGAGATGCTGAAGGAAGGTTGATAGAGGGAAAAAATGTGCCTCTCTCTCCACAGGTGAGTAACTAATGCAGACAAAAAAAAACCCAGACCCTTTCTACGCAAAGTCAGACCAAATCCTCATTTCTCTTGGGCGAGCAGAGCTCTGCCAGCTCACTGGTACACAGACATGTTTAAATTGGTTTAAATTTTTACAATGGTACAATAACCAAAAAGTAGCAGAACATGCCAAGTAACAGAGATGCATTGGCTCCACGTTTTCCTGCCTACTTGATTTTTCTGAAAGCAGTAGATTTTGTTGCCTGTGTTACCTACAGAGATGATATTTAATATGAAAGCAGGTATCATATCCCAGCCCCAGATGAATACTCTGTATTCAGGCAGATGCCCACATTTTGACAAACTTGTTTGACACTTCCAGAACTGGAGAGGCATTCGAGAGGTGACAGCTGATTTTGGTCCCTGTAGCACTGCATTCTGATCTCTGACATTCACAAGTGCTGTTAAGAAATCTTCCCAGCTTATGAACAAATAAATAAAAAACAGAAGGATAGAAAATAGAAAGATAGAAATAATTTCACATCATTGCTCTCTCCAGCACAGGTTTATGGGAGTGAGAGGGAGATGAGGACATGGACATATGTCCCTCTGGCTCTTTAGGCTGCTAAACTGCCTAATTCTGTTATGTGATGCTGCTGTGGCTGGCTATTTACTGAGTAGGGCTAGGACAACATTTAGGGCATCTCCCACACTATATAAAAAGCTGCTATGATCTGCACACCATAAAGAGGAGAAAACCTTCACTTAAAACAATCTCCTCAGTTGACAAAAAAGATATACGTTGATATGCCTAGGGAACGCTCAGAAGAAATGATCAGAGATAGCATAGACAGGCAGGACCTATAATAAGAATGTGCTTTGTCTGCAGATGCACTTAAGCGGCTCAGCTCCTTATGAACTGATTTCAACCTCTGCTTTTTAAAGCAATAACAGCTCGTTAATGAGGATTTTACTTTCTATTAGGGGATTCTGCTGGCTCTATTTAGCAAGTCTTCAACCCATGCTTGCTTTCTTTGTTCCCCTCAATGCTTTTTTCTCTCAAAATCCTTTCCAGTGGTCAAAGGGAAAAAAATTATTCCTATTTGCATTATAGCAAGGCCAGTGATATTTTACTTCTTTCAAAAGACCCTTTTGCAGGTTTCTAGCTGCCTTTCTAATGGTTTAAAAGAGAGAAAAAAGAAGTCTGGCAGCTGGCAAATGCCTGCAATCTGATAGCTCCCAGCATGGGGAAGGTGCGTGGTCTAAATGTGATGGGGTCTGCATCATAGAAAGAAAGAAAAGTTTCTTCTATTCTGCTCAAGTGGCAGAGTAACCCACCAGCCCTCTCAGTGCTCTGGCCTGAGGTGCAGGGGGTTCCACTTCCCCCCAGGATGTGGAGCTCCAGCTGGGTTAGAGATGGAAGGGCAAGTCCTTTACTGAAATAATCTTGTTCAACTAGTGCAGCTTCCAGACCTTGAATGACCCACAGCAAAGTCACTTATTTCATATTGCTAAGATGTGGGGAAGGGTCCGAGTGTCCACATGCCTTCTCCCACTCTCTTAGTAACACAGTCCCCTTTGCCTCTGCAGCCAGCAGCATCATAAGGAATCAGTACAGAAAGAGATCAAAGAACATTATGGAAAAAAATTGATGGGTAGTGAGCAGAGGCTGCATATGAGCAAGAGGAAACATGATAAATTCATGCTGAGACCTCTGAACATGGGGATAAGAGGGTAAAACAGAGAAGTCTGCAGAAGGATATGAATATAATTGGGATATGGTTGGAGCCTTGAGATCTGTTAAATTGAATTTCTGTTTGGTGTAACATCCCTTGTATATGTTAATCGGTATGTGCTCTAGCAGCCTGATTTAGTGTTATTATCAAAAAGGGTTCCTAAGCTGCCTTTGTCAAAGGAAGATTACAAATTATTCCAGATAAGTAATGGAACTAAAGACCTCTAAAACTAATTGGGCATTGCGTAATCCTGTTAATATCCTTTCTTGTCTAGCAAAAACTGAGAAGGCAATTAAGGGCAAATACCAAAAAATCTGTACCTGGTTACTTGCATGAAAATACGATTTTTATGCCTCTGGCTTTTCCTACCAAGAGAAAAAATTATGGCAAATGATCATCCATCAACAGCCAACATGGCCAAGAACATGATAGCCACATATTAACACCTGAGTTGGGGATGGTTTAAGAACCACACTCTCCTAGGCTTGCCACAGAAAAAGGAATTTCTGTAGGGTCTCTATATTAAAGAAGGAGCCCTGGCATTTCTTGAGCTTTGCCAAGCCTAAGCTGTAGCATCCCTTGAGCTACAGTTGCTTACTGACAGCTCTGAGGACTGTCCCTGCCCAGCAGAGTCTTGGCGAGACATGAGATGGGTTCAGAAGGACCCGGCTGTGCAAACCTGCCACGTCCCAGTGATGGCTGCTCAGGGTCCATCAGAAAAGGCAAAAATAGACTTTGGAAAGGGCTCTACGGCCCTCTTGGACCTCCCAGTCATCTTTAATCAGTCAGGTCCCAGCTGCTGCTTGATGTTACTGTTAATAATCACCATCATAATCGGTTGATGTTGTTTGCATGATATTGTCTCTGCATACATCCGTTCCCCAGTGCTAAGTACCCTCAATGTTGCTTTAAAACAAAACAAAACAGGAAAACAAACAAATATGCAAGTCATTAGGAGGTGGGATCTGAGGAAACCAGCCCACCACTGCGGAAAAGCAGCAGGCAGAGATAGGCGAACGCTGCTCCAGGTGACAGGAGCATGGGCAAGTGATGGCGAGGGAATCCAGAGGCAGCTGAGAAAACAGCTCTTCACAAGACACCAAGGGAATTTTCTCAGCCTAATGCTCAGTTTTACTGCCCCATTAATTCATAACACCATTTTCTGAGGCAGTCCCTTGATCTTGACAAACTTTATCCTCTCTTTTATCTTATCGTGTAACCTATTTTGTTCATTTGCCTGACAATCTTAATCTCTCCTAGGTGACTTGTATCAGGCACTAGATCTTTGTTGTATTTAATCCTGTGTTTCATGTTCACTTGCTCACTTAAAAGCAGGACAGAGTCAGTATGACAATTAGGAGAAGATAGCCATTCACCCTCTTTGCTGAGCTCCATCCTTCAGCCACAAGCACCTTCCTGTACCACTTTCCTGAGCACGCCATTTCACATTGGTGTTTGACAGATTCATGAACGCCAGCTTTGGACTGCATCCTCCTGGACCACATGGATGCAGCAGTTCATATGTCTACACATATATACAGATGCAAGTGGAGGTGTGCAGCTTTGGGGTTCACATCCTGCACCAAAGGCTGTTCCCTGCATCATGGGGGGCTGCCAAGGAGGAAAGGTGATGGCTCAGGGACATCACCCCATGAGCTGATGTGGCCAAGAGGGACCTGACAGAGCACCCAACCAGCTGGTAGAAATCAGGTACAAGCATAGAAATTTCTCATTTTGTAAATGAGATAAGAGAAGATAAAAAGAGGAGAGATTAAGCTAATACCTCTGCTAGATCTTTAAAGTTGCCTAACATGGCATGCTTTTTTATTTCGTATCCTCAGGCCACAGCAGTCTCCTCCTGAGTCCAAAGCTTTTGCATTTCATCTGAAGTGCTGCATTTGCCTCCTCGCCTGGCTAAAACCTCACCTACGGGAAGACATCTCTGCCATGTTATGGTAAGATCTCTGTGAGATTGGTATCCAAAGCAAAACCTTGAAGCTCTGCTTCTTCCTAAAACCTCTGAAGAATTGATACTGAAAAGAACAAAGTGTTGTGAGAAAAAAAGATAAAAAAGCCAAGTATTGATGAAAGTGGTTTCTCTTGAGTGGGCGCCTGTGGAAAGAAATGTCTGAGACAGAATTCCAGTGGGAATTGCAGCCAGCCAAAATTTGCTTGTACCCAAAGAAGCTCTGGTCCTTGCAGCACCTGAGAGCATTGCGGCATGGGCCACAACCTCACAGCCTTCATGCAGCCTTTTTTTCAAGAAAACTCAGTCCACCAAGTCAGTAAATCCACCAAGATTTAGGAAGACCTTCTGGATAAAATACTGCTCCCTAAACACACTCACTCCCAATGTTAATGTGTTTTTCATGTTTGCAATAAAAAGCCACCCATTTTGTTGCTGTATCAGTTCCTCGGCAGCAACTCTTTGCTGCTCAAGTAGTTGTTCAGCCATGGCCCCTCTTAACATCATTGCAAAGGCAAACAAACATCAAAATGCTTTACAGAAATATTGCTGCTGCTCAGAACCCAGGTGGGCATTTATGTCTAAAGATATACTTTGTCTTTAATGAATTACTGCTTTTTACCAGGCTGCATTTCCATATGAGGCAGAATCTTCAACCTCCCTAGTAAAAGGGATCTTAGGAGATCTCATTTAAATTTCAAGGACCTCTTAGGGATAGTTGCTAATGGTTATGCTAATTGGCATAGGGTCTGAGTGACAGTTATGTCCTGGAATGATTTGCAAATCACATTTTCTTGGAGCTTATTAGCAGACTCATTAACTGTACAACAGTACATTACTTTCAGAAATTCAAATCTAAGCAGAAAATTAAAATTATTTGCTACATGACCTAATAAAATTGAATAAAATGTGCTGAGAAAGTGAAAACTGAGGTGTATCAAGACTCCCGAATTTAGCTAAAAATAATCTCCACTTGCCATTGATGTTCACCCATCTTCTGGGAGTAGTTGTAGGCCAGGTGAAACTCAGTTAGAAACCTGTTTAGATCTGAAAACAAATGAGCTCAAATCAGCAGTAGCAAAACCCAGCTCATCACACCAAAAGCTGGCACTGATTCACTGCAGACTGGGCCAGGACTTTATCCAGTGATGGATCCCATGGTTCCCCCTCCACAATTCCCCGTGCAATCAAAACCCCAAATCGCCACACTGCCCTGCTTCCCTGATGCAATTCATTTTCAGGGGTATTTAAACTAATACACAGACTCTTCTTTGAAGTCAAAAGGATTATGTGAAGGATTAAGAGTCCAGGTATTTTTACTTACAGGCAAGAGAGGAGACGCTATGAAATTTCCAACCTGGTTAAGATGAAGATGGGAAGACCCATTCTTCCTCTGAATGAACAAGATGTTTCCCAAACTTCATAGAATTCACCTGCAAAAGAGTTTAATGAAGATATATCTAAAATTTTACAAAACTATCACACTTTCATGGTATTAAAAAACACACATTTAAGTATATGTAGTATATATGTACTTTCACATATTTAGAATATATTGTGTAATGCCAATATACTTAGTGCCAAGTCTTTCAAGGAAGAAGAATCTGATTTACAATCATGTGCAAGCACATAACAATGATGCTCCAGAGCCAAGCTTGCTAGCAGGCAAATCTTTGCACATTTGATAATGACAGACTGAAGACCAAGATCCGCATTATAACCTGATGGCGCACCACACAGCATTGACCTAAGCTTACACCCTCCAGATCTGACTTTTGAGTGCCAGGTGTAACATTTCCCTTCATTTGTTTTGTTTGTTACTGTCTTGTATTTCCAGTATTATACTTTTTAAGTATAATAGCAACCAATATTATTTTAAGGGACTTTAAAGTCCCTTTTTTGAGACCTTCAGTGCGAATAGTACAAGAAGGGCTGGACTGGGTCAGGTACACTCCCCAAAGCACACACAGGTCAGAAATTTCTGTTAAACTCTCAGGGAGCCTGGTCTTCCCCTCATATTCAGAACTAAAATGTGATTTCTTTTAGTTCTGGATTTTACTGTGAACTCTTTATATATCTCCACTTCAGAAAATCTTGAGCTGTAGCAGGAATAACTGATGAGTGTACAGTTTTCTTGGCACACTGAAGTGCTTAAAAAATTCTCTCTAGTTCACCATTTCTCAGAGGCATTGTTATACTTGCAATTTATACCAGGGTGAGTAAAGCACATTCTGGTTCACGACACTTTTTGTTTGGGGTTTTTTTTTTTGAGGCACATAATAGCAGGTCTTAAATAGAATCCATGGGATTTTTTTTCACTAAAGAAATCTCAAACAAAAAAAAGCTATTTAAATTTAAACATGCTTGTCAACCTCACAAAACTTTGTTTTACAAAATAAGCAATCTGATAAGATTGAAGTGATCTACAATGAATTGCGTAGCTTTTTTTTCTTGAACTGGCATTTCAAAAGAACCAACTTTTGAAATAAAAGGTTTAAAAAAACAGCAATCAAAAATTAAATATTTTGATGTCATAGAAACAATCATTTCACAGGAAAAATACCTTCAGCTCTAGTGCTTTGGAACTGAGATGCCTGAACTTGTGATACTCACAGTAAATGAGGAAATCTGTGTCTTCAAAAACATTGTTTTTTGAAGTTTCCTATATTTTTAGCATTCAAGTGTATCAATTCACTCTTATCCATGGTGGCCTTCAAAAGACAGCAGACCTGCTCCACAAGAGTCGCTGCAATTCATGGACACAAGCCCAAACTGGAGGAACTATGAGGGAAAAGGAGAGTCATGAGTGATGGAGAAGTCACTCCTGCAAATGCCACGGTCACATGGCCTGGGATGCAGGAATTGACGCATCCTGGGAGGAAGCAGCATATCCTGTGGTGTGATATATCTGGCTTTTAAAAATGTAGAAAGGGTCCTGTCTGGGAGGCATGTTAGCATGATACAGCCCTACCAAAGTCACCTCCATCTGGGCACTGGAAGGATACATTTTGCTGTTCACTGACTTGCAGGCTCCACTCCTCTACAGGACAGCAGAAATTCTGCATTACCATTTCTTGCCACCATTAAATCAGATTGATGTGCCCTCACTTTTTTTTTTTCCAATGCCTAAAGCTAACTTAACATCTAACCCAAGTAAATCCACACTGTCCTTCCCCCTTCATCTCATCACTGGTGACAGAGGCTGGACATTTGACTTGTAAGCCTTCAGGTCCTGAGATCAAGCTGATCTCAGCACCTTTGCCTCCCTACCAATTTTGGCTTCTCTCAGGGAAGCACTGAACAAGTGAGACTGGACACATGGAGCAAAGGTGCCACCATGCCATGAACAAAGCTTACTTTTCCACCACTTGTGCAGGTCACAGATGACTCCTCTTTCTCCAAGTCCCTTCCCAAACCATCAGTTTCAATGAGAGGAAAGGTAAGCTAGGGCCTGCAGAAAAGTCATGGGCCAGCAAGGGCAGATATCTACTGACTGATGTATTCTGAACTCTACTGATGTCTACTTGTGTCCCACCTACCTTTCCTATCACAAAGCTATCCCTAGGTCCTGTGAGGATAATTTCTGGTAAGTACAACTGCATTCAAGTCCAGAAACTGTGCTTTCATCTCAGTAAGTCCTTTGAAAGCTTTTTTTGTCAAACTACAGTGAAAATGCTCTTTTAATCCACATATTGTTATTTTAATATGGTCCAAATTTAAAGTGCTTGCAAGCTAGAGAGCAGTCCCACCTGAGGGAGCTGGAGAGCTCAAATCATAAAAGGCACTAGTGTAAATAGGGGGAAACAGGTTCTAGGGAGATTTTGTCTTTAGAAAAACCCTCTACTTTTGACAAAATTTGTCATATTTTCCTCTGATAAACAAGGAAATCTACTGTAGCAAAGAACCCGGGAGACTGCTATAACAGCGACATGAGACATTGTAGCCTTAGATATAT